>NW_028139704.1:0-49462 GCF_965202585.1 Thalia democratica
TAGCCTTTCTTAAAAATTGGCTATATTTACTGAAAAAAAGTTGCTTGCATACCACTTTTGTATGTATATTATGGGAGTTTTTCAATAAATAGGGTTTTCTAATGTTGGCGAAGTGGTGTCTTTTCCGGCAATAACTAATAAGCGAACGAAAAAGTAAGTGGGTAAAATGATACTATTTAATAGAATAACTACTATTTCTTCGTTAACCGGGCTGATTATAAAAATGAATTTGAGAAAGATTTGTGTAAGTGCAATATTCAAACAGATTTGTAATAAGCTTTTACTTTTTGTTTATAATAAACTTGTTATAAAGTAGGATAACAAAAATTAATCTGCTGTTTTAATTTTTTTTAAACAAATATATATGTTTTTAGTAAATACCTATAGTAATGGTATTGTACGAGCTTATTAAATACTGTGGAGTCGTAAACTAAATATTCTAATAAACTACGAAACATAAATTTAAAGTTTTTAAACAAAAATGTTGTAATGTATAAAGGTATTGTTTTTTTTAACTTTAAGCTTTTACCAAAGTTAAACAAACTTCATATGTTTGATTTTATATTGTTATACAGTAAACCAATATATCTTGTAAATAAGCTTGAGTAAAATTTATATACATAAAATTAGTTTTTTGGCAATAACTAATAAGTGAGTTATAATTAGTAAAATAGTACTATTTAATAGTATAATTACTATTTCTTTATTAACCAGGCTAATTATAAAAATGAGTTTGAGAAAGATTGGTGTAAGTTCATTATCTAAAGTTATAATGAATTTTTACCTCTTTTTTATAGTAAACTTTAATTTAAAGTAGGATAAAATCAATTAACTTATTTTAATAACTATGGAAAAATTAATAAAATTACAATCGCTTCTTTAATAACAAAAAATACCTAATAAACATTTTATTTGTAAGAATAGCAACATTTGATTAAAATAAAATCTGTTACAAAGATACACAAAGACTTACATTTAGAAACAATTTAGAACTCGAAAGCGGGGAAAAGTCTTCTACCGTTGCTATGAACAACCAGATGAACACGTTTTCGTCAAATGCCAACAAAGGATATGATGGTCAGTTTTGCTATTAGTTTTATTGTTTTTTATAAACAATCATTATGATTAATTAACTTAGAATTTATAGATAAATAATTAATTGTACTGTCATTTTAGATATTTGCAGTATAACGCGATGTTAGTAACTCACTCTCGTATTAGAACAATATATTATATAATAAATAAGACGTTTTTCTTCAAAATACCATATTATTTTAAAGTATTGTACGAAGTAGTTGGTAAAGTTAGTAAATTATATCTTTCAAAGCTTGAACACCTGCACCAAATTTTTTATTGTTTTCAGTATTTTGTTACATAAAATATAATGTTTATCATTGTTTGATTTTGAAACTTTGGTATAAAAATTATTTTCCTTTGAAACATTTCACTTTCACTTCAGTGTCGCGCAGTTTGTTGCAATTTCATTAAAATTCTGCTATTCGTTTAATCATGCATGGGAGTTCTTAGTTATTTTACTTAGGTACTTTTGAGAGTACTTTTGGTAGCTTATAGAAATCTTCCTTTAATTAAATAATTATTTTCCGATTCGCAAACTGTATTCAGATAAGTAGGCCTAATCAAAATAACATTAATCAAAAAGTTTGTATCTAAAATCAGCTGTTTAAGAAGAAAAATCAATTGTTCTGATTTATTAATTGTATTCACAAGTTAACGTTATCAACTACAAATATCTTATACGCTTATATTGTATGTGTTGTCTACAGTTTAATTATAACTAATTTATTACTAACATGTTTGATAGGAGAGTCAGTTTTGTGTCAGTGCATCGGTAAAATATTTCTCTGTTTCTTTTTTTATATCTCTGAATTGAAAAAAAATTACTTTTGTGCGTTTTATTTATTTAGTTGGAATAATTTTTGTTTTGTTATACTAAAAGTATTTATTTTAATTGATTTATAATTATAAAGGATAAAATTATAATTTTTTTAACTTTAAGTTACAAAGTTTAATAAACTTCAGATGTTTAATTTTTTATTGTTATTCAGTAAACCAATACAACTTGTAAATAAACTTGAGTAAATTGATATACATAAAAATGCTATGAGTACATATCAATGCTATGGATACATAAAATTCTATGAGTACTTAAAAATGCTTGTAAAGCCATTTATAATATTATATAATTATTATCAAAAAAAGTTAATGTTGCCAACAAGAAAGCTACTTATATTGTATACTTAACAAGTTTTGAAAATTATTTTACATAATATTATAATATTAAAGCTCATTCTCCCAACTGTCACAAAAGGGTCGGATCAAAATCATGAAAGCAAACGTTAACTCTGTCAATTCTAAAAGAAAAGCAACACATCAACCAAAGGTTTATTTTTTATTTTTGTTTCAAGTTAAAATCGTCAATCTTTATGCCATCTTCATTGATGTTCTGACAAAATAGCGGTTTCTAATAAAAAAGTAAATATTTCTTTTAGATTTTTTTCTAGTTAATAACTTTACAATACAGTGACCTTCCGCATGGCTTTATATTTTTGTAAATGTTCGAATTTTATCAAAAGTATTTTGTTAAAATTTGTTTTAAAATTCGAGCTTCTTTGTTAAATAGTTTTTATAACTATTTATACTTACAATTAATTACTATCCTTAAACCATAGTTACTGGTTATAAACTGTACATAATTACCTCATATATTTAATTTTATGCTTACAAATAACATATTTTATTATACTGAAGTCACAAACTCAAAAATAAGTTTTGAATATTCTAATAAAAATCAAACATCTTATAGTTGCATCTTTCATGAAACCAAACTTCGGCATTTATATATCCTAAAGAGACATTTAGATTTCATTGGTGGACAGATAAAAATGATACTTTTTAAAATATCTAATACAGTATGTTTGTTTATTATAATTATTAGCTATATTATTATGGGGTGGGTGTCACTTTTGCACGAGCGTCACTTTTGCACGAGCGTCACTTTTGCAGAAGGGACACTTTTGCACGACTGTCACTTTTGCACGAAGGGACACTTTTGCACGAGGGGACACTTTTGCACGGCGACTCTTTTGCACGAGCGTCACTTTAGCACGAGGGGACACTTTTGCACGGCGTCACTTTGCACGCAGGGTCACTTTTGCACGAGAGGACACTTTTGCACGGCGTCACTTTTGCACGAGCGTCACTTTATCACCAGGGGACACTTTTGCACGGCGTCACTTTTGCACGCAGGGTCACTTTTGCACGAGGGGACACTTTGCACGGCGACTCTTTTGCACGGAGGATCACTTTTGCACGGCGTCACTTTTGCACGCAGGGTCATTTTTGCACGGCGCAATTTTTGCACGAGGAGACACTTCTGCACGGCGACATTTGTTACGGCAGCATTGTTGCACAACGGTACTTTTGCACAACGTCACATTTTTACGATGAAGATTTTGCCCAGCAACATTTTGGCACTATGATTTTTTCGCACGGAACATCAATTTTTCATTTTGGTAAAAAGTTTTCCAAATTTTTAACATATTTATATTAAAGGCAAAAATTGAAAGATTTAAAATCTTAAACAGTAAAAGTTAATGTTAGAAACAAACTAAGGAAAGATAAAATATAATTATTTCTAAAAAATTCATACCAGGGACAAATAAAAATAATTTATTTTGAAACTAGGATAAAAATACTTTGAGTGTAAGTAAATTGTTCTAGTTTATTTTGAACTTTAATATATTAGTCAACAACTATGTCATATTATATATTTTACTACACAGTTACAAGTTTATTGTCCATATGATGGACCTAGGCATCAAAACCTAGACCACTTAAACTGAAAGAAACATAATAAAAAAATAAAATTAATACAAGAAGTTTTTTTATTAAAACAAAGATAAAACATAGTTTGATATAAAACTTATAGGTTAACATAAAAAGCAAAATGTTAAGCACAAACTTATACTTATTTACGCTTTGATGTAGAACGATGAACATCAAATATTTAAACGCACTGATTAACAACAAAAATAAAAACCTAACGCTCCAAGGACATTAAGAATAGACTGGCTAGATGAGTAATCATTAAATACATTAAAAAGGACTCATTATTAATAGAGTAAAGGTGCTGCTAATATAATAAATTGAATTATAAACTAAGCTTTATCTTAAAATTAAATCAACGGTTGATAAAAATTACTTATTAATTTTACTAACACAAATATAATTTTAATAACAAAAATTTAACTTCAAACGAAATTCTTTAAAATTTTTGCAAGAAACTAATTCATTTGTAAGTTTGTTCCATATTTCAACTGACCGATAAAAAAAATATTCTGCCAAGCCTCATTATTGAAATGTTGCAGCGGTTGAAGACTAATATGGTATATTTTCTTTTAACACAAGTTCAAACTTCCAAATGTTACTTTCTCTTTGGCTTATCATGATCATGTAAAGTTATAATGCTGAAATAATTCAAGTTCAAATCATTTTATTGCTCTTTTTATTCTCACGCTAAATTAAAAAATAGACTAAAAAATAAACGTCAAGTAAAATCTAAAATACCTTTACAATTTAAAAATTAACTAAATCTTTTGTTTTATTTTAACAATCGTTTAAAATCAAAATAAATATTAACCATTTGTTTAACAACTATAAATTGCTAATTTTAACATCAAGAGAATATAAATAAAAAATAATTCTCAAGATTCGTGTTTCAAAGCCTTACTGAATTAAGGTTATCTTTCTCTTTAAAATTTAACGAGATTCAGATAATTTTTATTTAAATTATTCAAAATTGTTGTTATTCATCTAGTTTATTTTGATTAAGATTATAAATATGAATAAATGAATTGTGGTATGTAATTATATTGTTCTCCGTAAAACTTAAGATAAAAATTTTTATTTAAGAAATTTATTTAAGCACTGACGAGGTATTAGACCGAAAATTAGTTTGTAAAATAAATTTTTGCAACAAAAATTTCATAAAAACTTTACATTAAAATTTCATTAAAAAACTACAACATTTTATTGATTCAAAACAACTTGCGTTTAAAAGCGAATATTATTTAAATTGACAAAATAAAAATCTATTTATATTTTTATTTAAGAAAATAAAAATTAGAAGAGTGCAAAAGTGAAGTTCCGTTCAAAATTGACTAATTATTTAAAATTTTGCAGTTCATAAGTATACCCGTGAAATTATAACACCGTGCGAAAGTGAAGCTTTGCAAAAATGTCGTCATGCAAATGTAACGTCGTGCAAAAGTTTTGACGTGTAAAAATGTCGCCGTGCAAAAGTGACGACCGTGCAAAAGTGTCCTTCGTGCAAAAGTGACCCTCCGTGCAAAAGAGTCGCCGTGCAAAAGTGTCACCTCGTGCAAAAGTGACCCTGCGTGCAAAAGTGACGCCGTGCAAAAGTGTCACCTCGTGCTAAAGTGACCCTCCGTGCAAAAGAGTCGCCGTGCAAAAGTGTCACCTCGTGCAAAAGTGACCCTGCGTGCAAAAGTGACGCCGTGCAAAAGTGTCACCTCGTGCTAAAGTGACGCTCGTGCAAAAGAGTCGCCGTGCAAAAGTGTCCCCTCGTGCAAAAGTGACCCTCCGTGCAAAAGTGACGCCGTGCAAAAATGTCCCCTCGTGCTAAAGTGTCGCTCGTGCAAAAGTGTCCCCTCGTGCAAAAGTGACCCTTCGTGCAAAAGTGACGCTCGTGCAAAAGTGTCCACTCGTGCAAAAGTGTCTTCGTGCAAAAGTGACGCTCGTGCAAAAGTGACCCGTTCCCATTAATATGAGGTAAAGAACGGTTGTAGACTATTAGATTGAAAAAGAATGTGTATTAAATTTATGAAAAATAAACTTTATTTATAACTGTTTATGTTGATAGGTGTAAAAGAACTAAACTTATTAAACTTCTTTGACGTATTTATTATTAATAAACAGTGCTTACTTAATGTATCACATACTTTATATAGTAAGTAAGAAGAATTGATAGCCTTTCTTAAAAATGGGCTAGATTTACTGAAAATAAAGTTTGCATACCACTTTTGTATGTATATTATGGGAATTTTTAAATAAATACGGTTTTCTAATGTTGGCGAAGTGCTGTCTTTTTTGGCAATAACTATAAAGTGAGCGAAAAAGTAAGTGGGTAAAATGATACTATTTAATAGAATAACTACTATTTCTTCGTTAACCGGGATGATTATAAAAATGAATTTGAGAAAGATTTGTGTAAGTGCAATATTCAAACAGATTTGTAATAAGGTTTTACTTTTTTGTTTATAGCAAATTTGATATAAAGTAAGATAACAAAAATTTATCTGCTGTCTTAATATTTAAAAAAAAAAAATATATGTTTTTAGTAAATACCTATGATAATGGTATAGTACGAGCTTATCAAATACTGTGGAGTCGTAAACTAAATATTTTAATAAACTACGAAACATAAATTTAAAGTTTTTAAACAAAAATGTTGTAATGTATAAAAGTTATATTTTTTTAACTTTAGTTTTCAGCAAAGTTAAACAAACTTCTTATGTTTGATTTTATATTGTTATACAGTAAACTTATATATCTTGTAAATAAGCTTGAGTAAAATTGATATACAAAAAAATGCTATGAGTACATAAAAATGCTATGAGTACTTAAAAGTGCTTGTACAGCAAGTTTTTATATTATATGTTATTATCAAAAAAAGTTTGTTGCCAACAAGAAAGCTACTTATGTTGTATACTTAACAAGTTTTGAAAATTATCTAAACAGAATATTGTAATATTTTAGCTCATATTCCCAACTGTCTACAAAAGGGTCGGATCAAAATCATGAAAGCAAAACGTCAACTCTGTCAATTCTAAAAGAAAAGCAACACATTCAATTAAAGGTTTATTTTTTATTTTTATTTCCATTTAAAAATTGTCAATCTTTATGCCATCTTCATTGTTGTTCTGACAAAATAGCGGTTTCTCAATAAAAAAGTAAATATTTCTTTTAGATTTTTTTCTAGTTAACAACTTTACAATACAGTGACCTTCCGCATGGCTTTTATTTTTGTAAATCTTCGAATTTTATCAAAAGTATTTGGTTAAAATTTGTTTTAAAATTCTAGTTTCTTTGTTAAACAGTTTATATAACTATTCATACTTACAATAAATTACTATCTTAAACCATAGTTACTGATTATAAACTGTACATAATTACTTCATATATTTAATTTAATGCTTGCAACATAACATATTTAAATATACTGAAGTCACAAACTGAAAAATAAGTTTTGAATACTTCTATTAAAAATCAAACATCTTATAGTTCCATCTTTCATGAAACAAAACCAAACTTCGGCATTTATATATCATAAAGAGACATTTAAACTTCATTGTTGAACAGATAAAAATGATACTTTTTTAAATATCTGATACATTATGTTTGTTTATTATAATTATTAGCTATATTATTTTGAGGTAAAAAACGGTTGTAGACTATTAGATTGAAAAAGAATGTGTGTAAAATTTATGAAAAATAAACTTTTATTTATAACTGTTTATGTTGATAGGTGTAAAAGAACTAAACTTATAGAACTTCTTTGACGTATTTATTATTGATAAACAGTGCTTACTTAATGTATCACATACTTTATATAGTAAGTAAGAAGAATTGATAGCCTTTCTTAAAAATGGGCTAGATTTACTGAAAAAAAAGTTGTTTGCATACCACTTTTGTATGTGTATTATGGGAATTTTTCAAATAATACGGTTTTCTAATATCGGCGAAGTGGTGTCTTTTTTGAAAAAAACTAATAATTTAACGAAAAAGTAAATGGATAACCAGCAAAATGGTACTATTTAATAGAATAATTACTATTTCTTTGTTAACCGGGCTGATTATAAAAATGAATTTGAGAAAGATTGGTGTAATTGCAATATTCAAACCTTTTTGTAATAATCTTTCACTTTTTTGTTTATAGAAATATTGATATAAAATAGGATAACAAAAATTTATCTGCTGTTTTAATATTTTTTAAACAAATATATATGTTTTTAGTAAATACCTATGGTAATGATATTGTACGAGCTTATTAAATACTATGGAGTCGTAAACTAAATAATTTAATAAACTACAAAACATAAATTTAAAGTTTTTAAACGAAAATCTTGTAACGTATAAAGGTATTGTTTTTTTTAACTTTAAGTTTTTACCAAAGTTAAATAAACTTGAGATGTTTAACTTTTTATTGTTATACAATAAACCAATATATCTTGTAAATAAGCTTGAGTAAAATTGATATACATAAAAATACTGTACATAAAAATGATATGAGTACATAGAAATACTGTACATAAAAATTCTATGAGTACATAAATATTCTTGTAAAGCCAGTTTTGATACTATATTTTAGTATCAAAAAAAAGTTTATGTTGCATACAAGAAAGCTACTTATATTGTATATTTAACAAGTTTTGAAAAATATCTAAACATAATATTATTATAATTAAGCTTATTCTCTCAACTGTCTAGAAAAGGGTCGGATCAAAATCATGAAAGCAAAACGTCAACTCTGTCAATTCTAAAAGAAAAGCAACACATTCAACCAAAGGTTTATTATTTATTTTTATTTCCAGTTTAAAATTGTCTGTTTAAAACTCATACTTTAAAGTATCAATATTTTATGCCATCTTCATTGTGGTTCTGACAAAATAGCGGTTTCTCAATAAAAAAGTAAATATTTATTTTACATTTTTTTCCACTTTATTACTTTACAATACAGTGACCTTCCGCATGGCTTTTATTTTTGTAAATCTTCGAATTTTATCAAAAGTATTTGGTTTAAATCTGTTTTAAAATTCGAGCTTCTTTGTTAAATAGTTTTTATAACTATTTATACTAACAATAAATTACTATCCTTAAACCATAATTACTGATTATAAACTGTAAATAATTACCTCATATATTTAATTTAATGCTTGCAACATAATTTATTTTAATATACTGAAGTCACAAACTCAAAAATAAGTTTTGAATATTCTATTAAAAATCAAACATCTTATAGTTGCATCTTTCATGAAACCAAACCAAACTTCGGTATTTATATATCATAAAGAGACATTTAGATTTCATTGGTGAAAAGATAAAAATGATACTTTTTTAAATATTTGATACATTATGTTTGTTTATTATAATTATTAGCTATATTATTTTGAGGTAAAAAAGTTTGTAGACTATTAGATTAAAAAAAAATGTGTGTAAAATTTATGAAAAATAAACTTTTATTTATAACTGTTTATGTTGATAGGTGTAAAAGAACTAAACTTATTGAACTTTTTTGACGTAATTATTATTAATAAACAGTGCTTACTTAATGTATCACATACTTTATGTAGTAAGTAAGAAGAATTGATAGCCTTTCTTAAAAATTGGCTATATTTACTGAAAAAAAGTTGCTTGCATACCACTTTTGTATGTATATTATGGGAGTTTTTCAATAAATAGGGTTTTCTAATGTTGGCGAAGTGCTGTCTTTTTTGGCAATAACTAATAAGTGAGCGAAAAAGTAAATGAGTAACCAGCAAAATAGTACTATTTAATAGAATAATTACTACTTCTTCGTTAAAAGGGCTGGTTATAAAAATGAATTTGAGAAAGATTGGTGTCAGTGAAATATTCAAACCTTTTTGTAATAAGCTTTCACTTTTTTCTTTATAGTAAATTTGATATAAAATAGGATAACAAAAATTTATCTGCTGTTTTAATATTTTTAAAACAAATATAAGTGTTTTTAGTAAATACCTATGGTAATGGTATTGTACGAGCTTATTAAATACTGTGGAGTCGTAAACTAAATATTTTAATAAACTACGAAACATAAATTTAAAGTTTTTAAACAAAAATGTTGTAAAGTATAAATTATTTCTTTTTAAACTTAAGTTTTCACCAAAGTTAAATAAACTTCAGATGTTTAATTTTATATTGTTATACAATAAACCAATATATCTCGTAAATAAGCTTGGGTGAAATTGATATACATAAAATTAGTTTTTTGGCAATAACTAGTAAGTGAGTTATAACTAGTAAAATGGTACTATTTAATAGTATGATTACTATTTCTTTATTAACCAGGCTGATTATAAAAATGAGTTTGAGAAAGATTGGTGTAAGTTCATTATTTAAAGTTATAATGAAATTTTACTTCTTTGTTAAAAGTAAACTTAATGTAAAGTAGTATAAAATCAGTTGACTTTTTTTAATAATTATGGAAAAATTAATAAAATTACAATCGCTTTCTTTAATAACAAACATACCTAATAAACATTTTATTTGTAAGAATAGCAACATTTAATTTAAATAAAATCTGTTACAAAGATACACAAAGACTTACATTTAGAAACAATTTAGAACTCGAAAGCGGGGAAAAGTCTTCTACCGTTGCTATGAACAACCAGATGAACACGTTTTCGTCAAATGCCAACAAAGGATATGATGGTCAGTTTTGCTATTAGTTTTATTGTTTTTTATAAACAATCATTATGATTAATAAACTTAGAATTTATAGATAAATAATTAATTGTACTGTCAATTAGCTATTTGCAGTATAACGCAATGTTAGTAACTCACTCTCGTATTAGAACAATATATTATATAATAAATAAGACGTTTTTCTTCAAAATACCAGATTATTTTAAAGTATTGTACAAAATAGCTGGTAAAGTTAGTAAATTATATCTTTCAAAGGTTGAACACCTGCACCAAATTTTTATTGTTTTCAGTATTTTGTTACATAAAATATACTGTTTATCATTGTTTGATTTTGAAACTTTGGTATAAAAATTATTTTCTTTATAAAACATTTCACTTTACTTCAGTGTCACGCAGTTTGTTGCAATTTCCATTAAAGTTCTGCTATTCGTTTAATCATGCATATGAGTTCTTCTTGTACTTTTGGTAGCTTATAGAAATCTTCCTTTAAATAAATAATTATGTTCGATTCGGCAAACTGTATTCAGATAAGTAGGCTAATCAAAATAACATTAATCAAAGTGTTTGTATCTAAAATCAGCTGTTTAAGAAGAAAAGTCAATTGTTTCTGATTTATTAGTTGTATTCACAAGTTAATGTTATCAACTACAAATATCTTGTACGCTTACATTGTATGTGTTGTCTACAGTTTAATTATAATTAATTTACTACTAACATGTTTGATAAGAGACTCAGTTTTGTGTCAGTGCATCGGTAAAATATTTCTCTGTTTCTTTTTTAATAACTCTGAATTGTAAAAAATACTTTTGTGAGTTTGTTTTGTTTAGTTGGAATAAATTTTTTGTTTTGTTATACTAAAAGTATTTATTTTAATTTATCGTATTTTAACTTTTGAAGTGTCAATTAAAACATATTTAACTGTTAAACCTATTAACAATTTTTAACCTATAAATTAGCTTATATGTTTAGTAGTAAACTTTGTGTTTGCATCAAAAGCTTGTACTAAAAAGTATCAATTAAGTTTTATTCATCATATTTTAGAAAAAACTCAATTTAAGTTTGTGTTGTGTTTTTATATTTAGTAGTTTTTGAACAAAGTTTTGACACATATTTGACTAATTTTTTTGAGGACCAAACTTGTACTAATAACGGGTAGTAGTATAATTTAAAAGTACTCATTTATACCATAAGTTTGCTTAATTCAAAGCAAGGTTTCCAAAACTCCTTTCATAATCACGACCTTGGCAGGTATTTGAAAATAATCGGCAACCAATTTAAAATATCACCAATTCACTAAATAATTATTCTTTTAATTTTTCCGCCTTGCTATTATTGCCCAAAAAGAGCTTTACCATTCACTTTAGGAAAAATGTGATTTAAAGTAATCTTTATTTGTAGTTTCTTCTTAATATTATACATAAAACGTATTGTTTTTGAAAATTATTTGAAACAAAGATTTAAACAAATAAATACACATTTATACTGGTTTTCAAAAAAAAAATATACAACAGCTTTTTTTAGTACTTCTTAGTTCTTTGGTTAAATATAAATTTAGTTTTCTCTAGTTTATCCTTAAGTATATAAAAATGATATATAATGTATATAAATAGCTCAAGTATTTTAGCTTGTGGATTAATTTATATATATATATATTTCGATAAAATTTGTAATGTTTTTTGCACTTTTGCACAAATTGAGATTTTTAATCGAAAATTTCAATTGTTATAATGAGTTAGCAAACTGTTTGTTTTATGGAAAACAACGAGTTAAAGATAAAGTTTTAAATTGTAAAAGCTCTTAGTTAAACCAGTTAAAGTAGGTGCAAAAGAGATGCTTTGCGCATTTGTGAGACGTTTCGAGTATAAATAGGTAGGTGTCAGAAAAGCACAGTCTTACTTTAGCACATAGTGACACTTTAGTATAGAGTAAAATTTTAGCACGGTGTCTATATTGCAGAAAGTGGCACTAAAACACGGTGTGAAACCTTGCATGTATCTTCATTTAGTATGATCAATAAATTTAAATTAAAAGTTAAACAATAATTAGTATTATACAGAACAAGATGTTAAAATTGACCTTAATAAGTTCAGCACCTTGTTGATAACGCACTTTAAGCGTTTTAAACAGTGAGTTAGTGGGAAGAATACTCACCGAAGTTATTTTTGATTTAAAATTATCATCAAATAAAAAGTAATTCGGAGAAGCTTATATAAGTTAATTACCGTTTATACTTAAAGAAATCACTTGCAGGTAGCGATAAGTTACAAAAAGTACTTTGTAGGCTCTAATTTTAAAGAAAAACTATACTTAATGATAAAAATAAGTAATAAAAAGCAAGAAGTTAGTAAATTAAACGGAAATTGAACTATGAAGTACTTATTTTGTGTTCTTGAATTTTATATTTTCTTAAATCATTGAAAAAACTACTTACAACTTGTTTAGAAATTTAGCTAGGCTGAAAAGGTTAGTTTTAATAATTTGTTTATGTAAAACACTAACGCATGCTTTGTTGAAAAACAAACATAAACAAAGCTGCAATTGATCTATACTAGAGCTGTATAAAAATCCGCTCAATGTGCTAAAGTGTCACTTTGTGCTGAAGTGACGCCTTGTTCTTAATAAAAAACTTGAATATATTTCACTTATAAAAGTTAGTTTGAATGCTATAGTACTTAAAGTAAATAATACACACAAAACCTTGTAAACAGGAATTGTTGTTATGTTAAAAAGCATTTCAAGCTATTTTGTTTCATTTGAATTGTTGCCTTCAGAACCTTATAAATTTTAATGATACAATTTAAGTTAATAAAAATATCTTAGTGCTATTTTTTGATACAAACGGCAACAAATAGGTGGTGAAGAAATTCAAGCTGTAACTTACAATTGGTTTTTGGAATCATCGGTTGAGCGAATTCAGTGGTGGACGAATTCAGAGTGGCACCCTAGTTTCGGAGACAGACCTATATGTAACAATACTTTTGATATGGATCAAACGCATTGTTCTGACCAATCTTTTTAACAACTGTAAGTTGACGATTTTTTCGTACTAGTAAAGTTGTTAAGCTAAGTTTAAATAAACTTAGCATGTAAATAAAGTAAGAAACAATTAACAATTATTGTTTAGTAATTTAGTACATGCAAACACTAACAAAACGACATTTTTGTTATTTTTTTCAACTATGGTCATTGGCGGCAGAGAGTTTGTTGTTTTACATTTGAGAATTTATTATCATAGAAAAATTGATAGATTAATATTAGAGAATTTATTTTTAGCATTATTTTCAAGCGTTTTCAATATTTACTATTGCAATTTTTAGCTGTGCTATGTTAGTTATTGTGTAATTTTTCTCTTGTAAATAATTTAAGTTTTTAATAAGTATTTTTTTTGTTTCAAACTAAGACGTTAACTGAACTATCGACTGAACTGTTAACCGAACTATTAACTGAACTATAAATAAAAAAATTTAATTGAAAACGTTATTTATACAAATTCGCGGCAATGAATAGTAATTATGGATTCGATTTCTCTTTTATGTGTTTAGTGAGAAAAAACAAGAGCTAAAGGTATAAGCTAACGAGAGCTAAGGGTTTTTGACCATTAGATTGAAGAAAATTATGTGTATAACATTTATCCAAGTTGAACTTTTATTTGTTACCGTTTATGTTGATAGGTGTAAAAGAACTAAATCATTGAACTTCTTTGACCTATTTATTATTAATAAACAGTGCTTACTTAATGTTTCCCGTACTTAATGATGTAAGTAAGAAGAATTGATAGCCTTTCTTTAAAATTGGCTAGATTTACTGGAAAAAAAGTTGCTTGCATACCACTTTTGTATGTGTATTATGGGAATTTTTAATAAATACAGTTTCCTAATATTGGCGAAATAGTGTCATTTTTGGCAATAACTAATAAGTGAGCGAAAAAGTAAGTGGGTAAAATGATACTATTTAATAGAATAACTACTATTTCTTCGTTAACCGGGCTGATTATAAAAATGAGTTTAAGAAAGATTTGTGTAAGTGCAATATTCAAACAGATTTGTAATAAGGTTTTACTTTTTTGTTTATAGCAAATTTGATTTAAAGTAAAATAACAAAAACTTATCTGCTGTTTTAATATTTTTTAAACAAATATATATGTTTTTAGTAAATACCTATAGTAATGGTATTGTACGAGCTTATTAAATACTGTGGAGTCGTAAACTAAATATTTTAATAAACTACGAAACATAAATTTAAAGTTTTTAAACAAAAATCTTGTAACGTATAAGGGTGTTGTTTTTTTTTAAATTTAAGCTTTTACCAAAGTTAAATAAACTTCAGATGTTTAATTTTATATTGTTACACAATAAACCAATATATCTTGTAAATAAGCTTAAGTAGAGTTGATTACATAAAAATACTGTACATTAAAATGCTATGAGTACATAAAAGTGCTTGTACAGCAAGTTTTTATATTATATGGTAATATCAAAAGAGTTAATGTTGCCAACAAGAAAGCTACTTATATTGTATACTTAACAAGTTTTGAAAATTATCTAAACAGAATATTATAATATTTAAGCTCATTCTCCCAACTGTCTACAAAAGGGTCGGATCAAAATCATGAAAGCAAAACGTCAACTCTGTCAATTCTAAAAGAAAAGCAACACCTTCAACCAAAGGTTTATCATTTATTTTTGTTTTCAGTTAAAAATTGTCAATCTTTATGCCATCTTCATTGTTGTTCTGACAAAATAGCGGTTTCTCAAAAAAAAAAGTAAATATTTCTTTTAGATTTTTTTCTAGTTAATAACTTTACAATACAGTGACCTTCCGCATGGCTTTTATTTTTGTAAATCTTCGAATTTTATCAAAAGTATTTGGTTAAAATTTGTTTTAAAATTCGAGTTTCTTTGTTAAATAGTTTTTATAACTATTCATACTAACAATAAATTACTATCCTTAAACCATAATTACTGATTATAAACTGTAAATAATTACCTCATATATTTAATTTAATGCTTGCAACATAATTTATTTTTATATACTGAAGTCACAAACTCAAAGATAAGTTTTGAATATTCTATTAAAAATCAAACATCTTATAGTTGCATCTTTCATGAAACCAAACTTCGGCATTTATGTATCCTAAAGAGACATTTAGATTTCATTGTTGAAAAGATAAAAATGACACTTTTTAAAATATCTAATACAGTATGTTTGTTTATTATAATTATTAGCTATATCATTTTGAGGTAAAGAACGGTGGTAGACTATTAGATTGAAAAAGAATGTGTATTAAATTTATGAAAAATAAACTTTATTTATAACTGTTTATGTTGATAGGTGTGAAAGAACTAAATTTATAAAACTTTTTTGACGTAATTATTATTAATAAACAGTGCTTACTTAATGAATCCATACTTTATGTAGTAAGTAAGAAGAATTGATAGCCTTTCTTAAAAATTGGCTATATTTACTGAAAAAAAGTTGCTTGCATACCACTTTTGTATTTATATTATGGGAAATTTTCAATAAATACGGTTTTCTAATGTTGGCGAAGTGGTGTCTTTTCCGGCAATAACTAATAAGCGAACGAAAAAGTAAGTGGGTTATTAACAAGCAAAATGGTACTATTTAATAGAATAATTACTATTTCTTCGTTAACCGGGCTGATTATAAAAATGAATTTGAGAAAGATTGGTGTAATTGCAATATTCAAACAGATTTGTAATAAGCTTTTACTTTTTGTTTATAGTAAACTTGTTATAAAGTAGGATAACAAAAATTAATCTGCTGTTTTAATATTTTTTAAACAAATATATATGTTTTTAGTAAATACCTATAGTAATGGTATTGTACGAGCTTATTAAATACTGTGGAGTCGTAAACTAAATAATTTAATAAACTACGAAACATAAGTTTAAATTTTTTAAACAAAAATGTTGTAAAGTATAAAAGTATTATTTTTTTAACTTTAGTTTTTACCAAAGTTAAATAAACTTGAGATGTTTAACTTTCTATTGTTATACAGTAAACCAATATATCTTGTAAATAAGCTTGGGTGAAATTGATATACATAAAATTAGTTTTTTGGCAATAACTAATAAGTGAGTTATAACTAGTAAAATGGTACTATTTAATAGTATAATTACTATTTCTTTATTAACCAGGCTGATTATAAAAATGAGTTTGTGAAAGATTGGTGTAAGTTCATTATTTAAAGTTAAAATGAATTTTTACCTCTTTTTTTATAGTAAACTTTAATTTAAAGTAGGATGAAATCAGTTGACTTATTTAAACAATTATTGAAAAATTAATAAAATTACAATCGCTTCTTTAATAACAAAAAATACCTAATAAACATTTTATTTGTAAGAATAGCAACATTTAATTAAAATAAAATCATTTACCAAGATACACAAAGACTTACGTTTAGAAACAATTTAGAACTCGAAAGCGGGGAAAGTCTTCTACCGTTGCTATGAACAACCAGATGAACACGTTTGCGTCAAATGCCAACAAAGGATATGATGGTCAGTTTTGCTATTAGTTTTATTGTTTTTTATAAACAATCTTTATGGTTAATTAACTTAGGATTTATAGATAAATAACTAATTGTACTGTAAATTTAGATATTTGCAGTATAACGCAATGTTAGTAACTCATTCTCGCATTAGAACAATATATTATATAATAAATAAGACGTTTTTCTTCAAAATACCATATTATTTTAAAGTATTGTACGAAGTAGTTGGTAAAGTTAGTAAATTATATCTTTCAAAGGTTGAACACCTGCACCAAATTTTTTATTGTTTTCAGTATTTTGTTACATAAAATATACTGTTTATCATTGTTTGATTTTGAAACTTTGGTATAAAAATTATTTTCTTTTTGAAACATTTCACTTTCACTTCAGTGTCGCGCAGTTTGTTGCAATTTCCATTAAAATTCTGCTATTCGTTTAATCTAAATGGGAGTTCTTAGTTATTTTACTTAGGTACTTTTGAGAGTACTTTTGGTAGCTTATAGAAATCTTCCTTTAATTAAATAATTATTTTCGATTCTGCAAACTGTATTCAGATAAGTAGGCTAATCAAAATAACATTAATCAAAGTGTTTGTATCTAAAATCAGCTGTTTAAGAAGAAAAGTCAATTGTTTCTGATTTATTAGTTGTATTCACAAGTTAACGTTATCAACTACAAATATCTTATAAGCTTATATTGTATGTGTTGTCTACAGTTTAATTATAATTAAATTACTACTAACATGTTTGATAGGAGAGTCAGTTTTGTGTCAGTGCATCGGTAAAATCTTTCTCTGTTTCTTTTTTAATAACTCTGAATTGTAAAAAATACTTTTGTGCGTTTTATTTATTTAGTTGGAATAAATTTTTTGTTTTGTTATACTAAAAGTATTTATTTTATTTTATCGTATTTTAACTTTTGAAGTGTCAATTAAAACATATTTAACTGTTAAACCTATTAACAATTTTTAACCTATAAATTAGCTTATATGTTTAGTAGTAAACTTTGTGTTTGCATCAAAAGCTTGTACTAAAAAGTATCAATTAAGTTTTATTCATCATATTTTAGAAAATACTCAATTTAAGTTTGTGTTGTGTTTTTATATTTAGTAGTTTTTGAACAAAGTTTTGACACATATTTGACTAATTTTTTTGAGGACCAAACTTGTACTAATAACGGGTAGTAGTATAATTTAAAAGTACTCATTTATACCATAAGTTTGATTAATTCAAAGCAAGGTTTCCAAAACTCCTTTCATAATCACGACCTTAGCAGGTATTTGAAAATAAGGGCTTTACCATTCACTTTGGAAAAATGTGATTTAAAGTAATCTGTATTTGTAGTTTCTACTTAATATTTTACATAAAACGTATTGTTTATGAAAATTGTTTGAAACAAAGATTTAAACAAATAAATACACATTTATACTGGTTTTCAAAAAAATATATATAACAGCTTTTATTAGTACTTCTTAGTTCTTTGTTTAAATATAAATTTAGTTTTCTCTAGCTTATCCTAAAGTATATAAAAATGATATAAATAGCTCAAGTATGTTAGCTTGTTGGTTAGTTTATATATATATATCTGAATAATATTTGTAATGTTTTTTATTAATATTATCTTAGAATTTAAATGTTAAATATGTGGTACAATTAAATATGTGTCAGAAATGGACGAAGAGTCACTTTTGCACAAATTGACATTTTTAATCGAAAATTTCAAATGTTATAATGAGTTAGCAAACTGTTTGTTTTATGGAAAACAACGAGTTAAAGATAAAGTTTTAAATTGTAAAAGCTCTTAGTTAAACCAGTTAAAGTAGGTGCAAAAGAGATGCTTTGCGCATTTGTGAGACGTTTCGAGTATAAATGGGTAGGTGTCAGAAAAGCACAGCCTTACTTTAGCACATAGTGACACTTTAGTATAGAGTAATATTTTAGCACGGTGTCTATATTGCAGAAAGTGGCACTAAAACACGGTGTGAAACCTTGCATGTATTTTCATTTAGTATGATCAATAAATTTAAATTAAAAGTTAAACAATAATTAGTATTATACAGAACAAGATGTTTAAAATTGACCTTAATAAATTCAGCACCTTGTTGATAACGCACTTTAAGCGTTTTAAACAGTGAGTTAGTGGGAAGAATACTCATCGAAGTTATTTTGATTTAAAATTATTATCATATAAAAAGTAATTCGGAGAAGCTTATATAAGCTAATTACCGTTTATACTTAAAGAAATCACTTGCAGGTAGCGATAAGTTAGAAAAAGTACTTTGTAGACTCTAATTTTAAAGAAAAACTATACTTAATGATAAAAATAAGTAATAAAAAGCAAGAAGTTGGTAAATTAAACGGAAATTGAACTATGAAATACTTATTTTGTGTTCTTAGATTTATATTTTCTTAAATCATTGAAAACATTACTTACAACTTATTTACAAATTTAGCTAGGCTGAAAAGGTTAGAATTAATAATTTGTTTGTGCAAAACACTAATGCATACTTTGTTGAAAAACAAACATAAACAAAGCTGCAATTGATCTATACTAGAGCTGTATGAAAATCCGCTCAATGTGCTAAAGTGTCACTTTGTGCTGAAGTGACGCCTTGTTCTTAATAAAAAACTTGAATATATTTCACTTATAAAAGTTAGTTTGAATGCTATAGTACTAAAGTAAATAATACACACAAAACCTTGTAAACAGGAATTGTTGTTATGTTAAAAAACATTTTTAGCTATTTTGTTTCATTTAAATTGTTGCCTTCAGTACCTTATAAATTTTAATGATACAATTTAAGTTAATAAAAATATCTTAGTGCTATTTTTTGATACAAACGGCAACAAATAGGTGGTGAAGAAATTCAAGCTGTAACTTACAACTGGTTTTTGGAATCATCGGTTGAGCGAATTCAGTGGTGGACGAATTCAGAGTGGCACCCTAGTTTCGGAGACAGACCTATATGTAACAATACTGTTGATATGGATCAAACGCATTGTTCTGACCAATCTTTTTAACAACTGTAAGTTGACGATTTTTTCGTACTAGTAAAGTTGTTGAGCTAAGTTTAAATAAACTTAGCATGTAAATAAAGTAAGAAACAATTAACAATTATTGTTTATTAATTTAGTACATGCAAACACTAACAAAACGACATTTTTGTTATTTTTTTCAACTATGGTCATTGGCGGCAGAGAGTTTGTTGTTTTACATTTGAGAATTTATTATCATAGAAAAATTGATAGATTAATATTTAAGAATTCATTTTTATCATTATTTTCAAGCGTTTTCAATATTTACTATTGCAATTTTTAGCTGTGCTATGTTAGTTATTGTGTAATTTTTCTCTTGTAAATAATTTAAGTTTTTAATAAGTATTGTTTTTGTTTCAAACTAAGACGTTAACTGAACTATCGACTGAACTGTTAACAGAACTATTAACTGAACTATTGACTGAACTGTTAACCGAACTATTAACTGAACTATAAATAGAAAAATTTATTTGAAAATGTTATTTATACAAATTCGCGGCAATGAATAGTAATTATGGATTCGATTTCTCTTTTATGTGTTTAGTGAGAAAAAACAAGAGCTAAAAGTATAAGCTAACGAGAGCTAACGGTTTTTGACCATTAGATTGAAGAAAATTATGTGTTTAAATTCAACTTTTATTCTTACCGTTTATGTTGATAGGTGTAAAAGAACTAAACTTATTGAACTTCTTTGACCTATTTATTATTAATAAACAGTGCTTACTTAATGTATCCCGTACTTAATGTAGTAAGTAAGAAGAATTGATAGCCTTTCTTTAAAATTGGCTAGATTTACTGGAAATAAAAGTTGCTTGCATACCACTTTTGTATGTGTATTATAGGAATTTTTAATAAATACAGTTTCCTAATATTGGCGAAATAGTGTCATTTTTGGCAATAACTAATAAGTGAGCGAAAAAGTAAGTGGGTAAAATGATATTATTTAATAGAATAACTACTGTTTCTTCGTTAACCGGGCTGATTATAAAAATGAGTTTAAGAAAGATTTGTGTAAGTGCAATATTCAAACAGATTTGTAATAAGCTTTTACTTATTTGTTTATAGCAAATTTGATATAAAGTAAAATAACAAAAATTTATCTGCTGTTTTAATATTTTCAACAAATATATATGTTTTCAGAGTAAATACCTATGGTAATGATATTGAACAAGCTTATTAAATACTGTGGAGTCGTAAACTGAATATTTTAATAAACTACGAAAAAATAAATTAAAAGTTTTTAAACAAAAATCTTGTAACGTATAAGGGTATTGTTTTTTTTAACTTTAAGCTTTTACCAAAGTTAAATAAACTTAAGATGTTTAGTTTTATATTGTTACACAATAAACCAATATATCTTGTAAATAAGCTTGAGTAGAGTTGATTACATAAAAATACTGTACATTAAAATGCTATGAGTACATAAAAGTGCTTGTACAGCAAGTTTTTATATTATATGTTATTATCAAAAGAGTTAATGTTGCCAACAAGAAAGCTACTTATGTTGTATACTTAACAAGTTTTGAAAATTATCTTAACAGAATATTGTAATATTTTAGCTCATTCTCCCAACTGTCTACAAAAGGGTCGGATCAAAATCATGAAAGCAAAACGTCAACTCTGTCAATTCTAAAAGAAAAGCAACACCTTCAACCAAAGGTTTATCATTTATTTTTGTTTTCAGTTAAAAATTGTCAATCTTTATGCCATCTTCATTGTGGTTCTGACAAAATAACGGTTTCTCAATTAAAAAAATTATATTTCTTTTAGATTTTTTTCCACTTTATTACTTTACAATACAGTGACCTTCCGCATGACTTTTATTTTTGTAAATCTTCGAGTTTTATCAAAAGTATTTGTCTAAATTTGTTTTAAAATTCGAGTTTCTTTGTTAAATAGTTTTTATAACTATTCATACTAACAATAAATTACTTTCCTTAGATCATAATTACTGATTATAAACTGTAAATAATTACCTTATTTATTTAATTTTATGCTTGCAACATAACATATTTTAATATACTGAAGTCACAAACTCAAAAATAAGTTTTGAATACGTTTAGATTTCGTTTAGTGAACAGATAAAAATGATACTTTTCTAACTTAGTATCTGACACAGTATGTTTGTTTCTTATAATCATTAGCTGGATTATTTTAGGTAAAGAACGGTTGTAGACTATTAGATTAATAAAGAATGTGTATAAAATTTATGAAAAATAAACTTTTATTTATAACTGTTTATGTTGATAGGTGTAAAAGAACTAAACTTATTGAACTTCTTTGACGTATTTATTATTAATAAACAGTGCTTACTTAATGTATCTTATACTTTAAATAGTAAATAAGAAGAATTGATAGCCTTTCTTAAAAATGGGCTAGATTTACTGAAAAAAAAGTTGTTTGCATACCACTTTTGTATGTATATTATGGGAATTTTTCAAATAATACGGTTTTCTAATGTTGGCGAAGTGGTGTCTTTTTTGGCAAAAACTAATAAGTGAACGAAAAAGTAAGTGGGTAAAATGATACTATTTAATAGAATAACTACTGTTTCTTCGTTAACCGGGCTGATTATAAAAATGAGTTTAAGAAAGATTTGTGTAAGTGCAATATTTAAACAGATTTGTAATAAGGTTTTACTTTTTTGTTTATAGCAAATTTGATATAAAGTAAGATAACAAAAATTTATCTGCTGTCTTAATATTTAAAAAAAAAAATATATGTTTTTAGTAAATACCTATGGTAATGATATTGTACGAGCTTATTAAATACTGTGGAGTCGTAAACTAAATATTTTAATAAACTACGAAACATAAATTTAAAGTTTTTAAACAAAAATGTTGTAAAGTATAAAAGTATTATATTTTTTAACTTCAAGCTTTTACCAAAGTTAAACAAACTTCACATGTTTGATTTTATATTGTTATACTATAAACCAATATATCTTGTAAATAAGCTTGAGTAAAATTTATATACATATAATTAGTTTTTTGGCAATAACTAATAAGTGAGTTATAACTAGTAAAATGGTACTATTTAATAGTATAATTACTATTTCTTTGTTAACCGGACTGATTATAAAAATGAGTTTGAGAAAGATTGGTGTAAGTTCATTATTTAAAGTTAAAATGAATTTTTACCTCTTTTTTTATAGTAAACTTTAATTTAAAGTAGGATGAAATCAGTTGACTTATTTAAACAATTATGGAAAAATTAATAAAATTACAATCGCTTTCTTTAATAACAAAAAATACCTAATAAACATTTTATTTGTAAGAATAGCAACATTTAATTTAAATAAAATCTGTTACAAAGATACACAAAGACTTACATTTAGAAACAATTTAGAACTCGAAAGCGGGGAAATGTCTTCTACCGTTGCTATGAACAACCAGATGAACACGTTTTCGTCAAATGCCAACAAAGGATATGATGGTCAGTTTTGCTATTAGTTTTATTGTTTTTTATAAACAATCATTATGATTAATAGACTTAGAATTTGTAGATAAATAATTAGTTGTACTGTAATTTTAGATATTTGCAGTATAACGCAATGTTAGTAACTCACTCTCGTATTAGAACAATATTTTATATAATAAATGAGACGTTTTTCTTCAAAATACCAGATTATTTTAAAGTATTGTACGAAGTAGTTGGTAAAGTTAGTAAATTCTATCTTTCAAAGCTTGAACACCTGCACCAAATTTTTTATTGTTTTTAGTATTTTGTTACATAAAATATACTGTTTATCTTTGTTTGATTTTGAAACTTTGGTATAAAAATTATTTTCCTTTTGAAACATTTCACTTTCACTTCAGTGTCGCGCAGTTTGTTGCAATTTCCGTTAAAGTTCTGCTATTCGTTTAATCATGCATGCGAGTTCTTCTTGTACTTTTGGTAGCTTATAGAAATCTTCCTTTAATTAAATAATTATGTTCGATTCTGCAAACTGTATTCAGATAAGTAGGCTAATCAAAATAACATTAATCAAAGTGTTTGTATCTAAAATCAGCTGTTTAAGAAGAAAAGTCAATTGTTTCTTATTTATTAGTTGTATTCACAAGTTAACGTTATCAACTACAAATATCTTATACGCTTATATTGTATATGTTGTCTACAGTTTAATTATAATTAATTTATTATAACATGTTTGATAGGAGAGTCAGTTTTGTGTCAGTGCATCGGTAAAATATTTCTCTGTTTCTTTTTTAATAACTCAGAATTGTAAAAAATACTTTTGTGCGTTTGTTTTGTTTAGTTGGAATAAATGTTTTGTTTTGTTATACTAAAAGTATTTATTTTAATTTATCGTATTTTAACTTTTTAAGTGTCAATTAAAACATATTTAACTGTTAAACCAATTGACAATTTTTCACCTATAAGTCAGCTTATATGTTTAGTAGTAAACTTCGTGTTTGCATCAAAAGCTTGTACTAAAAAGTATCAATTAAGTTTTATTCATCATATTTTAGAAAATGCTCAATTTAAGTTTGTGTTGTGTTTTTATATTTAGTAGTTTTTGAACAAAGTTTTGACACATATTTGACTAATTTTTTTGAGGACCAAACTTGTACTAATAACGGGTAGTAGTATAATTTAAAAGTACTCATTTATACCATAAGTTTGATTAATTCAAAGCAGGGTTTCTAAAACTCCTTTCATAATCACGACCTTGGCAGGTATTTGAAAATAATCGGCTACCAATTTAAAATATCACCAATTCACTAAATAATTATTCTTTTAATTTTTTCGCCTTGCTATTATTGCCCAAAAAGGGCTTTACCATTCACTTTGGAAAAGTGTGATTTAAAGTAATCTGTATTTGTAGTTTCTACTTAATATTATACATAAAACGTATTGTTTTTGAAAATTATTTGAAACAAAGATTTAAACAAATAGATACACATTTATACTGGTTTTCAAAAAAATATATATAACAGCTTTTTTTAGTACTTCTTAGTTTCTTTGTTTAAATTTAGATTTAGTTTTCTCTAGTTTATCCTTAAGTATATAAAAATGATATATAATGTATATAAATAGCTCAAGTATTTTAGCTTGTGGATTAATTTATATATATATATATTTCGATAAAATTTGTAATGTTTTTTATTAATAATATCTTAGAATTTAAATATTAAATATGTGTCAGAAATGGACGAAGAGTCACTTTTGCACAATTGACCATTTTTAATCGAAAATTTCAAATGTTATAATGAGTTAGCAAACTGTTTGTTTTATGGAAAACAACGAGTTAAAGATAAAGTTTTAAATTGTAAAAGCTCTTAGTTAAACCAGTTAAAGTAGGTGCAAAAGAGATGCTTTGCGCATTTGTGAGACGTTTCGAATATAAATGGGTAGGTGTAAGAAAAGCACAGCCTTACTTTAGCACATAGTGACACTTTAGTATAGAGTAATATTTTAGCACGGTGTCTATATTGCAGAAAGTGGCACTAAAACACGGAGTGTAACCTTGCATGCATCTTCATTTAGTATTATCAATAAATTTAAATTAAAAGTTAAACAATAATTATTATTATACAGAACAAGATGTTTAAAATTGACCTTAATAAGTTCAGCACCTTGTTGATAACGCACTTTAAGCGTTTTAAACAGTGAGTTAGTGGGAAGAATACTCATCGAAGTTATTTTGATTTAAAATTATTATCATATAAAAAGTAATTCGGAGAAGCTTTTACAAGTTAATTACCGTTTATACTTAGAGAAATCACTTGCAGGTAGCGATAAGTTACAAAAAGTACTTTGTAGGCTCTAATTTTAAAGAAAAACTATACTTAATGATAAAAATAAGTAATAAAAAGCAAGAAGTTAGTAAATTAAACGAAAATTGAACTATTAAATACTTATTTTGTGTTCTTAAATTTTATATTTTCTTAAATCATTGAAAAAATTACTTACAACTTATTTACAAATTTAGCTAGGCTGAAAAGGTTAGTTTTAATATTTTGTTTATGTAAAACACTAATGCATACTTTTTTGAAAAACAAACATAAACAAAGCTGCAATTGATCTATACTAGAGCTGTATGAAAATCCGCTCAATGTGCTAAAGTGTCACTTTGTGCTGAAGTGACGCCTTGTTCTTAATAAAAAACTTGAATATATTTCACTTATAAAAGTTAGTTTGAATGCTATAGTACTTAAAGTAAATAATACACACAAAACCTTGTAAACAGGAATTGTTGATATGTTAACAAACATTTTAAGCTATTTTGTTTCATTTAAATTGTTGCCTTCAGAACCTTATAAATTTTAATGATACAATTTAAGTTAATAAAAATATCTTAGTGCTATTTTTTGATACTAACGGCAACAAATAGGTGGTGAAGAAATTCAAGCTGTAACTTACAATTGGTTTTTGGAATCATCGGTTGAGCGAATTCAGTGGTGGACGAATTCAGAGTGGCACCCTAGTTTCGGAGACAGACCTATATGTAACAATACTGTTGATATGGATCAAACGCATTGTTCTGACCAATCTTTTTTACAACTGTAAGTTGACGATTTTTTCGTATTAGTAAAGTTGTTGAGCTAAGTTTAAATAAACTTAGCATGTAAATAAAGAAAGAAACAATAAACAATTATTTTTTAGTAATTTAGTACATGCAAACACTAACAAAACGACTTTTTTGTTATTCTTTTTACTATGGTTATTGGCGGCAGAGAGTTTGTTGTTTTACATTTGAGAATTTATTATCATAGAAAAATTGATAGATTAATATTTGAGAATTTATTTTTAGCATTATTTTCAAGCGTTGTTAATATGTACTATTGCAATTTTTAGCTGTGCTATGTTAGTTATTGTGTGATTTTTCTCTTGAAGTTAATTTAAGTTTTTAATAAGTATTTTTTTTTGTTTCAAACTAAGTACGTTAACTGAACTTTTGACTGAACTGTTAACCGAACTATTAACTGAACTATAAATAGAAAAAAACAGGTCTAACTAATTGAAAATGTTATTTATACAAATTCGCAGCAATGAATAATAATTATGGATTCGATTCTCTTTTATGCGTTTAGTAAAAAAACAAGAGCTAAATGTATACGTTTTTGAAAAGCTAAAATCGTTTAATATTACTTTTATTATGTTTTTGTTCTTTTCAAAGTTGTAAAAAACCAAGAATCGTTGAAAAACCTGGAGTTTGACAATTAAGTTAAAATAACCTTGAGTTGAGAAGTTTTGAAAAAAAACTCAAAAATAGCTGGAGCTTTTAACTATTTTTAGAAATAAAGTTATGATTTTTTAAGTAGATACTAGAAATATATAATAAAGATAAAGCGTTTGTTTTTTGTTACAACCAACTATAATATTTAAAATAGATTTACAGTATTTATTTAACGTTTTTTTAGTAGTAAATACAGTTTTTAACTTAAGTTAAATTTATACTAAATATGGGTAAAAAACCTTAAAATTTTTTTTTTAAACCTATGACAACTCTGTTAGTTAAATAAGACTTATTAAAACTTGTTTAGTGTTCATCACACGGTTAAAACTGTTTTAACATTTATTTATTGTATCTACACTTAGTGTAGTTAATAGAAGTAGTAAAGTGTGTTTTATTGATAGTGTTAAAACTGTATAAAAAGGAGCTTCGTCTTCATTTTTTCAACAACTGCTGTTCGTTTACATATACGTTCTGTTTCTATTAATAAAAATGAAAGTTTCTTATTTAAAATGTTACTTTAAAAACGAAAACATTTAACTTAGCAAAAAAAAAAGGCAACAAAATATCTATCCAACGATCTATTCATTTGTGTCCCTGAAAAGTAAAAATTGATTTGCTGTTAATAAACCTATTTAAATGTACTGTTAGATAACTTTCAAACTCGCATTTGTACTAATTAAATTAGATTTTTTTTAAATACAAATAACTGTTACAAGATTTTTCTAAAGAACTTGTTCTGCAATTTTTACAACTTTTGTTTGGCCCGCGAAGACGTTTTTATTAAGTCCGGCCCGCGAACGAATTTTTATCACAACCCAGGTCTGCAAGCCTTATAAGGTGTGTGTTTAAACAAAAGTATTTAAGGTTTCATTAAATAATTAATTTGTCAAGTAGATGCACCGTTATGAGTTGAACATTCTACTATAGTTAAAACAACAATGCATGCGGTTGAAAAATAGTTTTACCGTTAGTATAAGCATGAATGTAGGCTGTTTTATAAATTTTACAGTATCCTAGTCATAAAAACCTTTTTTCATTGAAATGCTGTCAAATTTTGCAAACTGGTTTAAATAAATATTTATTTTGAAATTATAACCTACTTTAATAAGAAAATTTAACTCATTAATTGCAGTAGAGTTTAAAATTATTAACTTTACTTTTTCTTATTTTTACTGATTGTGTTATCTACTAATTATACAAACAGAGTTGAACTATTTTATTGCTCAAAAACATTATTTAATAATAACTTTGTCAATGAGAAAATTACATCTGTTTCGCTAATTTTAATTTGTAAATAACTACGTATCTGCCTAGAGTTAACATAATTATAAAAGCTTTTATTTTTTAAAACACTAAAAGTATTTACTTTTGTTGATCAAAACCTTTGGAAGTGCAAAATTAGATATAAACCCAACTGAGAGTCTTGTACTTAGCTGAAACGTTAGTTAATAAAATTTATGTTTACATATAAAACTTTTATCACGTGTTCGTTTGCACTTTTCTTCGATATTTAACACTATTCACTTGTGCTCCATCGTTAGTTGTTTCTTAACAAATAAGATATACTTACTATGTACGGTTTATGTTTGTTTTTTATTCACAATTTTATTTACCAACTTTCCTTGCTAAAATTTTGCAGAGTATAAACTATAAATGTATTGGTTTTCGTTTTTTTTTTCTAAAGACTACCTTGTGATCGTGTTATTCTTAGTAAGACATAAAGTAAAAATAAAATGATTTTATAAGACCTGAGTTGAAAAAAGAAGTATGTTGCATATGCTGAACATAAAGTTCGGTTTTTAATTACTTTTAAGAAACAAGTTCAATACTTGAAGTATTTTCATTTCTTTGCTTCAACCTTAACAAGTTATTGTTAAGTTATTGTCTAAACTTGCTATGCAGCTTACGAATAAAAGTTTATTTTATGTTACTTAAAAACTTTACTGTGTTGTACAACTGCTTTCGCATTTATTAGTTTCAACTCTGATGTAGTATAAATAGTTACAAATTAAACAGAATTACTTTTTTTTTTAAAGTAAAGAAAATTTTTCAACTAATCTGAATCATATTAGAATCTGCCGACCCTTAGTATAAACGTTAGTTAGTATAAAAAGTAAGATTAATTTTGAGATATTTACAAATTATATATAATATTATAGAACTGTTTAAACTCTGTATTCAGACAGAATCTATGTAAATGGTTATGTATAATTAAAATAAGTTAAAAATGACTGAATCCCTACATAGTATTGAATGTTGAGAAGTAGTTGAACAAAGGTAAACATTTTTTAGCATTCTTAAATTATTTTTAAATGAACAATCATAAAAGTTTATCATACATTGTATTTTGTATTTTACCAAAAAGATCCGAATCGAATTTAAATGAAGTTTTTTATTAATAACTTATTTATCTTCTTTTTTTAATGTTTAAAATTTAGTATTAAGTCATATTTTGTATTTAAAACGCTTATTTTAAAATGACCATTTTAAAATAAACATATGTAAATGAAAAGACAAAAGTCTGCTACTAAATTGTTGATCTTCTTTAAACATGATATGCAATTAAAATATTTCAATATTTAAAAAAAAATTACGTTAAGTATTGTCAGTTAAAAAAAATTAAACTAATTTATCAACTAAAGCAAATATGATAAGAACAAGTGTTGAATTTTGTTAAACTTTTTTAACAACTTTCGATTTATTTCCCTTGTCAAAAATATCATCGTTTTAGTTTTAACTGTATCTTATACGATTAAAAACTATTATAATTACAACAATATCAATTAGATAAATTATTTATAAAATTAAAAACTAAATAAGCGATTATGTTTTTTAAAACCCCAGATAACCTTAATAAAAGTTTTTTTTTGAGCATTAATAAATCAAGGTAATTCTATACTTAGAAAAAAAGCTTTGAATTCTCAAACTTATCACTTTATAATATAAAAGTATAATACTTGGTGAATTGAAAGCGACTATTAACCAGTTTTTGGTTAGGGGATTTTTTATTGGTTTAGTAGAAAAAAACTGGTAACAAAAAAGGTACTCAAATAGTAAGTGGAATAAAAGAAATACAACCGAAAACATTAACTTGGCTACCTCAAGAGAGTTACGAACTATTCGACAAGGGTCAAAATAAATTTTTGGGAAAAAATAGACCCTTGTCGAACTATTCGACAAGGGTCAAAAAAAAATAATGAAAAAAAAAATTGAAAAAAAAAAGGGCCGAAAGGACGAAAAATTGCGCCGCGGCGCAATTTTTCGTCCTTTCGGCCCTTTTTTTTTTCAATTTTTTTTTTCATTATTCTCCAATTCTCAATCTCTTTCCCCAATTTTTTTTCAATCGATTTCTTTTTTTTTTTCAAAAAAATCTTCCCCCGCTTTTTCGCAACTTTTTTTTGAAGCTTCTACTCCCCTCACAAACGCCTTCAAATAACTCCAACTCTGACCTTCAACCTTCAACATTTCACTTTCACTTCAGTGTCGCGCTTTTTGTTGCAATTTCCATTAAAGTTCTGCTATTCGTTCAATCATGCATGTGAGTTCTTCTTGTACTTTTGGTAGCTTATACAAATCTTCCTTTAATTAAATAATTATGTTCGATTCGGCAAACTGTATTCAGATAAGTAGGCTAATCAAAACAACATTAATCAAAGTGTTTGTATCTAAAATCAGCTGTTTAAGAAGAAAAGTCAATTGTTTCTGATTTATTAGTTGTATTCACAAGTTAATGTTATCAACTACAAATATCTTATACGCTTACATTGTATGTGTTGTCTACAGTTTAATTATAATTAAATTACTACTAACATGTTTGATAGGAGAGTCAGTTTTGTGACAGTGCATCGGTAAAATATTTCTCTGTTTCTTTTTTAATAACTCTGAATTGTAAAAATACTTTTGTGAGTTTTATTTATTTAGTTGGAATAAATTTTTTGTTTTGTTATACTAAAAGTATTTATTTTAATTTATCGTATTTTAACTTTTGAAGTGTCAATTAAAACATATTTAACTGTTAAACCAATTGACAATTTTTCACTTATAAATCAGCTTATATGTTTAGTAGTAAACTTCGTGTTTGCATCAAAAGCTTGTACTAAAAAGAATCAATTATGTTTTAGTCATCATATTTTAGAAAATACTCAATTTAAGTTTGTGTTGTGTTTTTATATTTAGTAGTTTTTGAACAAAGTTTTGACACATATTTGACTAATTTTTTTTGAGGACCAAACTTGTACTAATAACGGGTAGTAGTATAATTTAAAAGTACTCATTTATACTTAAGTTTGATTAATTCAAAGCAGGGTTTCTAAAACTCCTTTCATAATCACGACCTTGGCAGGTATTTGAAAATAATCGGCTACCAATTTAAAATATAACCAATTCACTAAATAATTATTCTTTTAATTTTTTCGCCTTGCTATTATTGCCCAAAAAGGGCTTTACCATTCACTTTGGAAAAATGTGATTTAAGTAATCTGTATTTGTAGTTTCTACTTAATATTATACATAAAACGTATTGTTTTTGAAAATATTTGAAACAAAGATTTAAAACAAATAAATACACATTTATACTGGTTTTCAAAAAAAAAATATATAACAGCTTTTTTCAGTGCTTCTTAGTTTCTTTGATTAAATTTAAATTCAGTTTTCTCTAGCTTATCCTTAAGTATATAAAAATGATATAAATAGCTCAAGTATTTTAGCCTGTTGATTAAATTATATATATATATATATCTGGATAACATTTGTAATGTTTTTTATTAATATTATCTTAGAATTTAAATATTAAATATGTGTCAGAAATGGACGAAGAGTCACTTTTGCACAAATTGACATTTTTTATCGAAAATTTCAAATGTTATAATGAGTTAGCAAACTGTTTGTTTTATGGAAAACAACGAGTTAAAGATAAAGTTTTAAATTGTAAAAGCTCTTAGTTAAACCAGTTAAAGTAGGTGCAAAAGAGATGCTTTGCGCATTCGTGAGACGTTTCGAGTATAAATGGGTAGGTGTCAGAAAAGCACAACCTTACTTTAGCACATAGTGAAACTTTAGTATAGAGTGACACTTTAGTATAGAGTAATATTTTAGCACGGTGTCTATATTGCAGAAAGTGGCACTAAAACACGGTGTGAAACCTTGCATGTATCTTCATTTAGTATGATCAATAAATTTAAATTTAAAGTTAAACAATAGTTAGTATTATACAGAACAAGATGTTTCAAATTGACCTTAATAAGTTCAGCACCTTGTTGATAACGCACTTTAAGCATTTTAAACAGTGAGTTAGTGGGAAGAAAACTCACCGATTTTTTTTAATTTAAAATTATCATCATATAAAAAGAAATTCGGAGAAGCTTATACAAGCTAATTACCGTTTATACTTAGAGAAATCACTTGCAGGTAGCGATAAGTTACAAAAAGTACTTTGTAGGCTCTAATTTTAAAGAAAAACTATACTTAATGATAAAAATAAGTAATAAAAAGCAAGAAGTTAGTAAATTAAACGGAAATTGAACTATGAAATACTTATTTTGTGTTCTTGGATTTTATAATTTCTTAAATCATTGAAAAAATTACTTACAACTTGTTTACAAATTTAGCTAGGCTGAAAAGGTTAGAATTAATAATTTGTTTATGTAAAACACTAACGCATACTTTTTTGAAAAACAAACATAAACAAAGCTGCAATTGATCTATACTAGAGCTGTATGAAAATCCGCTCAATGTGCTAAAGTGTCACTCTGTGCTGAAGTGACGCCTTGTTCTTAATAAAAAACTTGAATATATTTCACTTATAAAAGTTAGTTTGAATGCTATAGTACTAAAGTAAATAGTACACACAAAACCTTGTAAACAGGAATTGTTGTTATGTTAAAAAGCATTTCAAGCTATTTTGTTTCATTTAAATTGTTGCCTTCAGAACCTTATAAACTTTAATGATACAATTTAAGTTAATTAAAATATCTTAGTGCTATTTTTTGATACTAACGGCAACAAATAGGTGGTGAAGAAATTCAAGCTGTAACTTACAATTGGTTTTTGGAATCATCGGTTGAGCGAATTCAGTGGTGGACGAATTCAGAGTGGCACCCTAGTTTCGGAGACAGATCTATATGTAACAATACTGTTGATATGGATCAAACGCATTGTTCTGACCAATCTTTTTAACAACTGTAAGTTGACGATTTTTTCGTATTAGTAAAGTTGTTGAGCTAAGTTTAAATAAACTTAGCATGTAAATAAAGAAAGAAACAATAAACAATTATTGTTTAGTAATTTAGTACATGCAAACACTAACAAAACGATTTTTTTGTTATTCTTTTTACTATGGTTATTGGCGGCAGAGAGTTTGTTGTTTTACATTTGAGAATTTATTATCATAGAAAAATTGATAGATTAATACTTGAGAATTTATTTTTAACATTATTTTCAAGCGTTGTAAATATGTACTATTGCAATTTTTAGCCATGCTATGTTAGTTATTGTGTAATTTTTCTCTAGTAGTTAATTTAAGTTTTTAATAAGTATTTTTTTTTGTTTCAAACTAAGTACGTTAACTGAACTATTGACTGAACTGTTAACCGAACTATTAACTGAACTATAAATAGAAAAAAAAACAGGTCTAACTAATTGAAAATGTTATTTATACAAACTTGCGGCAATGAATAATAATTATGGATTCGATTTCTCTTTTATGTGTTTAGTAAAAAAAACGAGAGCTAAAGGTATAAGCTAACGAGAGCTAACTGTTTTTGACTATTAGATTGAAGAAAATTATGTTTATAACAATTATCCAAGTTAAACTTTTATTTGTTACCGTTTATGTTGATAGGTGTAAAAGAACTAAACTTATTGAACTTTTTTGACGTATTTATTATTAATAAACAGTGCTTACTTAATGTATCACATACTTTATGTAGTAAGTAAGAAGAATTGATAGCCTTTTCTGAAAATAGGCTAGATTTACTAGAAAAAAGTTGCTTGCATACCACTTTTGTATATTTTTTATGGGAATTTTTAATGTATACGGTTTCTTATATTGGCGAAATGGTGTCATTTTTTGCAATAACTAATAAAAAAGCGAAAAAGTAAGTGGGTAAAATGATACTATTTAATAGAATAACTACTATTTCTTCGTTAACCGGGCTAATTATAAAAATGAATTTGACAAAGATTTGTATAAGTGCAATATTCAAACAGATTTGTAATAAGCTTTTACTTTTTTTGTTTATAGCAAATTCGATATAAAGTAGGATAACAAAAATTTATCTGCTGTTTTAATATTTTTTAAACAAATATATATGTTTGTAGTAAATACCTATGGTAATGGTATTGTACGAGCTTATTAAATACTGTGGAGTCGTAAACTAAACATTTTAATAAACTACGAAAAATAAATTTAAAATTTTTAAACAAAAGTCTTGTAACGTACAAAGGTATTGTTTTTTTTTAACTTTAAGCGTTTATCAAAGTTAAATAAACTTGAGATGTTTAGTTTTTTATTGTTATAAAATAAACCAATATATCTTGTAAATAAGCTTGAGTAAAATTGATATACATAAAAATGCTACGAGTACATAAAAATGCTATGGGTACATAAAAATGTTTGTAAAGCAAGTTTTTATATTATATGGTAATATCAAAAAAAGTTTGTTGCCAACAAGAAAGCTACTTATGTTGTATACTTAACAAGTTTTGAAAATTATCTTAACAGAATATTGTAATATTTTAGCTCATTCCCCCAACTGTCTACAAATGGGTCGGATCAAAATCATGGAAGCAAAACGTCAACTCTGTCAATTCTAAAAGAAAAACAACACATCTAACCAAAGGTTTATTTTCTATTTTTGTTTCAAGTTAAAAATCGTCAATCTCTATGCCATCTTCATTGTGGTTCTGACAAAATAGCGGTTTCTCAATAAAAAAGTAAATATTTCTTTTAGATTTTTTTCTAATTAATAACTTTACAATACAGTGACCTTCCACATGGCTTTTATTTTTGTAAATCTTCGCATTTTATCAAAAGTATTTGGTTAAAATTTGTTTTAAAATTCGAGTCTCTTTGTTAAATAGTTTACATAACTATTCATACTACCAATAAATTACTATCCTTAAACCATAATTACTGATTATAAACTGTAAATAATTACCTCATATATTTAATTTAATGCTTGCAACATAACATATTTTAATATACTGAAGTCACAAACTGAAAAATAAGTTTTGAACTTCTAATAAAAATCAAACATTTTATAGTTGCATCTTTCATGAAAACAAACTTCGGCATTTATATATCATAAAGAGACATTTAGATTTCATTGGTGAAAAGATAAAAATGATACTTTTTTAAATATCTGATACATTATGTTTGTTTATTATAATTATTAGCTATATTATTTTGAGGTAAAAAACGTTTGTAGACTATTAGATTGAAAAAGAATGTGTATAAAATTTATGAAAAATAAACTTTTATTTATAACTGTTTATGTTGATAGGTGTAAAAGAACTAAACTTATTGAACTTTTTTGACGTATTTATTATTAATAAACAGTGCTTACTTAATGTATCACATACTTTATGTAGTAAGTAAGAAGAATTGATAGCCTTTCTTGAAAATGGACTAGATTTACTGAAAAAAAAGTTGTTTGCATACCACTTTTGTATGTATATTATGGGAATTTTCTAATAAATACGGTTTTCTAATGTTGGCGAAGTGGTGTCTTTTTTGGCAATAACTAATAAGTGAGCGAAAAAGTAAATGAGTAACCAGCAAAATAGTACTATTTAATAGAATAATTACTATTTCTTCGTTAACCGGGCTGGTTATAAAAATGAATTTGAGAAAGATTGGTGTCAGTGAAATATTCAAACCTTTTTGTAATAAGCTTTCACTTTTTCTTTATAGTAAATTTGATATAAAATAGGATAACAAAAATTTATCTGCTGTTTTAATATTTTTTAAAAAAGTATATATGTTTTTAGTAAATACCTATGGTAATGGTATTGTACGAGCTTATTAAATACTGTGGAGTCGTAAACTAAATATTTTAATAAACTACGAAACATAAATTTAAAGTTTTTAAACAAAAATGTTGTAACGTATAAAGGTATTGTTTTTTTTTAACTTTAAGCTTTCACCAAAGTTAAACAAACTTCATATGTTTAATTTTATATTGTTATACAATAAACCAATATATCTCGTAAATAAGCTTGGGTGAAATTGATATACATAAAATTAGTTTTTTGGCAATAACTAGTAAGTGAGTTATAACTAGTAAAATGGTACTATTTAATAGTATAATTACTATTTCTTTTTTAACCAGGCTGATTATAAAAATGAGTTTGAGAGAGATTGGTGTAAGTTCATTATTTAAAGTTATAATGAAATTTTACTTCTTTGTTAAAAGTAAACTTAATGTAAAGTAGGATAAAATCAATTGACTTTTTTTAATAATTATGGAAAATTTAATAAAGTTACAATCGCTTTTTAGTGATAACAAACAATACCTAATAAACATTTTATATGTAAGAATAGCAACATTTAATTAAAATAAAATCTGTTACAAAGATACACAAAGACTTACGTTTAGAAACAATTTAGAACTCGAAAGCGGGGAAAAGTCTTATACCGTTGCTATGAACAACCAGATGAACACGTTTTCGTCAAATGCCAACAAAGGATATGATGGTCAGTTTTGCTATTAGTTTTATTGTTTTTTATAAACAATCATTATGATTAATTGACTTAGAATTTATAGATAAATAATCAATTGTACTATCATTTTAGCTATTTGCAGTATAACGCAATGTTAGTAACTCACTCTCGTATTAGAACAATATATTATATAATAAATAAGACGTTTTTCTTCCAAAATACCATATTATTTTAAAGTATTGTACGAAGTAGTTGGTAAAGTTAGTAAATTATATCTTTCAAAGCTTGAACGCCTGCACCAAATTTTTTATTGTTTTCAGTATTTTGTTACATAAAATATAATGTTTATCATTGTTTGATTTTGAAACTTTGGTATAAAAATTATTTTCCTTTTGAAACATTTCACTTTCACTTCAGTGTCGCGCAGTTTGTTGCAATTTCAACTAAAGTTCTGCTATTCGTTTAATCATGCATGTGAATTCTTCTTGTACTTTTGGTAGCTTGTATAAATCTTCCTTTAATTAAATAATTATGTTCGATTCTGCAAACTGTATTCAGATAAGTAGGCTAATCAAAATAACATTAATCAAAGTGTTTGTATCTAAAAACAGCTGTTTAAGAAGAAAAGTCAATTGTTTCTTATTTATTAATTGTATTCACAAGTTAACGTTATCAACTACAAATATCTTATACGCTTATATTGTATGTGTTGTCTACAGTTTAATTATAATTAATTTATTACTAACATGTTTGATAGGAGAGTCAGTTTTGTGTCAGTGCATCGGTAAAATATTTTTCTGTTTCTTTTTTAATAACTCTGAATTGTAAAAAATACTTTTGTGAGTTTGTTTTGTTTAGTTGCAATAAATTTTTTGTTTTGTTATACTAAAAGTATTTATTTTAATTTATCGTATTTTAACTTTTGAAGTGTCAATTAAAACATATTTAACTGTTTTACCAATTGATAATTTTTCACCTATAAATCAGCTTATATGTTTAGTAGTAAACTTCGTGTTTGCATCAAAAGCTTGTACTAAAAAGTATCAATTATGTTTTAGTCATCATATTTTAGAAAATACTCAATTTATGTTTGTGTTGTGTTTTTATATTTAGTAGTTTTTGAACAAAGTTTTGACACATATTTGACTATTTTTTTTGAGGACCAAACTTGTACTAATAACGGGTAGTAGTATAATTTAAAACTACTCATTTATACCTAAGTTTGATTAATTCAAAGCAGGGTTTCTAAAACTCCTTTCATAATCACGACCTTGGCAGGTATTTGAAAATAATCGGCTACCAATTTAAAATACCACCAATTCACTAAATTATTATTCTTTTAATTTTTCTGCCTTGCTATTATTGCCCAAAAAGGGCTATACTATTCACTTTGGAAAAATGTGATTTAAAGTAATCTGTATGTGTATAGTGCTGAAAAGGTTAGAATTAATAATTTGTTTATGTAAAACACTAATGCATGCTTTTTTGAAAAACAAACATAAACAAAGCTGCAATTGATCTATACTAGAGCTGTATGAAAATCCGCTCAATGTGCTAAAGTGTCACTTTGTGCTGAAGTGACGCCTTGTTCTTAATAAAAAACTTGAATATATTTCACTTATAAAAGTTAGTTTGAATGCTATAGTACTAAAGTAAATAATACACACAAAACCTTGTAAACAGGAATTGTTGTTATGTTAACAAACATTTTAAGCTATTTTGTTTCATTTAAATTGTTGCCTTCAGAACCTTATAAATTTTATTGATACAGTTTAAGTAAAAAAAAAATATCTTAGTGCTATTTTTTGATACTAACGACAACAAATAGGTGGTGAAGAAATTCAAGCTGTAACTTACAATTGGTTTTTGGAATCATCGGTTGAGCGAATTCAGTGGTGGACGAATTCAGAGTGGCACCCTAGTTTCGGAGACAGACCTATATGTAAAAATACTGTTGATATGGATCAAACGCATTGTTCTGACCAATCTTTTTAACAACTGTAAGTTGACGATTTTTTCGTATTAGTAAAGTTTTTGAACTAAGTTTAAATAAACTTAGCATGTAAATAAAGTAAGAAACAATAAACAATTATTTTTTAGTAATTTAGTACATGCAAACACTAACAAAACGACTTTTTTGTTATTCTTTTAACTATGGTTATTGGCGGCAGAGAGTTTGTTGTTTTACATTTGAGAATTTATTATCATAGAAAAATTGATAGATTAATATTTGAGAATTTATTTTTAGCATTGTTTTCAAGCGTTTTCAATATTTACTATTGCAATTTTTAGCTGTGCTATGTTAGTTATCGTGTAATTTTTCTCTTGTAAATAATTTAAGTTTTTAATAAGTATTTTTTTTTGTTTCAAACTAAGACGTTAACTGAACTATCGACTGAACTGTTAACCGAACTATTAACTGAACTATAAATAGAAAAATTTAATTGAAAACGTTATTTATACAAATTCGCGGCAATGAATAGTAATTATGGATTCGATTTCTCTTTTATGTGTTTAGTAAGAAAAAACAAGAGCTAAAGGTATAAGCTAATGAGAGCTAACGGTTTTTGACCATTAGATTACGAGAGCTAACGGTTTTTGACCATTAGATTGAAGAAAATTATGTGTATAACATTTATCCAAGTTAAACTTTTATTTGTTACCGTTTATGTTGATAGGTGTAAAAGAACTAAACTTATTGATATTTTTTGACGTATTTATTATTTATAAACAGTGCTTACTTAATGTATCCCGTACTTAATGTAGTAAGTAAGAAGAATTGATAGCCTTTCTTAAAAATTGGCTAGATTTACTGAAAAAAAGTTGCTTGCATACCACTTTTGTATGTATATTATGAGAATTTTTCAATAAATAGGGTTTTCTAATGTTGGCGAAATAGTGTCATTTTTGGCAATAACTAATAAGCGAACGAAAAAGTAAGTGGGTAAAATGATACTGTTTAATAGAATAACTACTATTTCTTCGTTAACCGGGCTGATTATAAAAATGAGTTTAAGAAAGATTTGTGTAATTGCAATATTTAAACAGATTTGTAATAAGCTTTTACTTTTTTGTTATTAGCAAATTTGATTTAAAGTAAAATAACAAAAATTTATCTGCTGTTTTAATATTTTCAACAAATATATATGTTTTCAGAGTAAATACCTATGGTAATGGTATTGAACGAGCTTATTAAATACTGTGGAGTCGTAAACTAAATATTTTAATAAACTACGAAAAAATAAATTAAAAGTTTTTAAACAAAAATCTTGTAACGTATAAGGGTATTTTTTTTTTAACTTTAAGCTTTTACCAAAGTTAAATAAACTTCAGATGTTTAATTTTATATAGTTACACAATAAACCAATATATCTTGTAAATAAGCTTAAGTAGAGTTGATTACATAAAAATACTGTACATTAAAATGCTATGAGTACATAAAAGTGTTTGTACAGCAAGTTTTTATATTATATGTTAATATCAAAAGAGTTAATGTTGCCAACAAGAAAGCTACTTATGTTGTATACTTAACAAATTTTGAAAATTATATTAACAGAATATTGTAATATTTTAGCTCATTCTCCCAACTGTCTACAAATGGGTCGGATCAAAATCATGAAAGCAAAACGTCAACTCTGTCAATTCTAAAAGAAAAGCAACACCTTCAACCAATGGTTTATTTTTTTATTTTTGTTTCCATTTAAAAATTGTCAATCTTTATGCCATCTTCATTGTTGTTCTGACAAAATAGCGGTTTCTCAATTAAAAAGTTAATATTTCTTTTAGATTTTTTTCCACTTTATTACTTTACAATACAGTGACCTTCCGCATGGCTTTTATTTTTGTAAATCTTCGAATTTTATCAAAAGTATTTGGTTAAAATTTGTTTTAAAATTCGAGTTTCTTCGAAAATTCGAAAATAAGTTTTGAATATTCTAATAAAAAACAAACATCTTATAGTTGCATCTTTCATGAAACCAAACCAAACTTCGGCATTTATATATCATAAAGAGACATTTAGATTTCATTGGTGAAAAGATAAAAATGATACTTTTTAAAATATCTAATACAGTATGTTTGTTTATTATAATTATTAGCTATATTATTTTGAGGTAAAGAACGGTTGTAGACTATTAGATTGAAAAAGATTGTTTATTAAATTTATGAAAAATAAACTTTATTTATAACTGTTTATGTTGATAGGTGTAAAAGAACTAAACTAATTAAACTTCTTTGACGTATTATTAGTAATAAACAGTGCTTTCTTAATGTATCACATACTTTATATAGTAAGAAGAATTGATAGCCTTTCTTAAAAATGGGCTAGATTTACAGAAAAAAAAGTTTGCATACCACTTTTGTATGTATATTATGGGAATTTTTCAATAAATACGGTTTTCTAATGTTGGCGAAGTGGTGTCTTTTTTGGCAATAACTAATAAGTGAGCGAAAAAGTAAGTGGGTAATTAACCAGCAAAATGATACTATTTTATAAAATAATTACTATTTCTTTGTTAACCGGGCTGATTATAAAAATGAGTTTTAGAAAGATTGGTGTAAATTCATTATTTAAAGTTGTAATGAATTTTTACCTCTTTTTTTATAGTAAACTTTAATTTAAAGTAGGATGAAATCAGTTGACTTATTTAAACAATTATGGAAAAATTAATAAAATTACAATCGCTTTCTTTAATAACAAAAAATACCTAATAAACATTTTATTTGTAAGAATAGCAGAATTTAATTTAATTAAAATCTGTTACAAAGATACACAAAGACTTACATTTAGAAACAATTTAGAACTCGAAAGCGGGGAAAAGTCTTCTACCGTTGCTATGAACAACCATATGAACACGTTTTCGTCAAATGCCAACAAAGGATATGATGGTCAGTTTTGCTATTAGTTTTATTGTTTTTTATAAACAATCATCATGATTAATAGACTTAGAATTTATAGATAAATAACTAATTGTACTGTAATTTTAGATATTTGCAGTATAACGCAATGTTAGTAACTCACTCTCGTATTAGAACAATATTTTATATAATAAATGAGACGTTTTTTTTTTCAAAATACCAGATTATTTTAAAGTATTGTACGAAGTAGTTGGTAAAGTTAGTAAATTATATCTTTCAAAGCTTGAACGCCTGCACCAAATTTTTTATTGTTTTTAGTATTTTGTTACATAAAATATACTGTTTACCATTGTTTGATTTTGAAACTTTGGTAGAAAAATTATTTTCTTTATAAAACACTTCACTTTCACTTCAGTGTCGCCAAGTTAGTTGCAATTTCCATTAAAGTTCTGCTATTCGTTTAATCATGCATGTGAGTTCTTCTTGTACTTTTGGTAGCTTATAGAAATCTTCCTTTAATTAAATAATTATGTTCGATTCTGCAAACTGTATTCAGATAAGTAGGCTAATCAAAATAACATTAATCAAAGTGTTTGTATCTAAAATCAGCTGTTTAAGAAGAAAAGTCAATTGTTTCTTATTTATTAGTTGTATTCACAAGTTAACGTTATCAACTACAAATATCTTATACGCTTACATTGTATGTGTTGTCTACAGTTTAATTATAACTAATTTATTACTAACATGTTTGATAGGAGAGTCAGTTTTGTGTCAGTGCATCGGTAAAATATTTCTCTGTTTATTTTTTAATAACTCAATTTCAAAAATACTTTTGTGAGTTTTATTTATTTAGTTGGAATAAATTTTTTGTTTTGTTATACTAAAAGTATTTATTTTAATTTATCGTATTTTAACTTTTGAAGTGTCAATTAAAACATATTTAACTGTTAAACCAATTGACAATTTTTCACCTATAAATCAGCTTATATGTTTAGTAGTAAACTTCGTGTTTGCATCAAAAGCTTGTACTAAAAAGTATCAATTATGTTTTAGTCATCATATTTTAGAAAAAACTCAATTTATGTTTGTGTTGTGTTTTTATATTTAGTAGGTTATAAACAAACTTTTGACACATATTTGACTTTTTTTTTTGAGGACCAAACTTGTACTAATAACGGGTAGTAGTATAATTTAAAAGTACTCATTTATACCATAAGTTTGATTAATTCAAAGCAAGGTTTCCAAAACTCCTTTCATAATCACGACCTTAGAAGGTATTTGAAAATAATCGGCTACCAATTTAAAATATCACCAATTCACTATATAATTATTCTTTTAATTTTTCTGCCTTGCTATTATTGCCCAAAAAGGGCTTTACCATTCACTTTGGAAAAATGTGATTTGAAGTAATCTGTATTTGTAGTTTCTACTTAATATTTTACATAAAACGTATTGTTTTTGAAAATTATTTGAAACAAAGATTTAAACAAATAGATACACATTTATACTGGTTTTCAAAAAAAAATATATAACAGCTTTTTTTAGTACTTCTTAGTTTCTTTGTTTAAATTTAGTTTTCTCTAGCTTATCCTTAAGTATATAAAAATGATATAAATAGCTCAAATATTTTAGCTTGTTGATTAATTTATATATATATATATATATATATATTTGGATAACATTTGTAATGTTTTTTAATAATATTTAGAATTTAAATATTAGATATGTGGTACAAATAAATATGTGTCAGAAATGGACGAAGAGTCACTTTTGCACAAATTGACATTTTTAATCGAAAATTTCAAATGTTATAATGAGTTAGCAAACTATTTGTTTTATGGAAAACAACGAGTTAAAGATAAAGTTTTAAATTGTAAAAGCTCTTAGTTAAACCAGTTAAAGTAGGTGCAAAAGAGATGCTTTGCGCATTTTTTGAGACGTTTCGAGTATAAATGGGTAGGTGTCAGAAAAGCACAGCCTTACTTTAGCACATAGTGACACTTTAGTATAGAGTAATATTTTAGCACGGTGTCTATATTGCAGAAAGTGGCACTAAAACACAGAGTGAAACCTTGCATGTATCTTCATTTAGTATGATCAATAAATTTAAATTAAAAGTTAAACAATAATTAGTATTATACAGAACAAGATGTTATAATTGACCTTAATAAGTTCAGCACCTTGTTGATAACGCACTTTAAGCATTTTAAACAGTGAGTTAGTGGGAAGAATACTCATCGAAGTTTTTTTGATTTAAAATTATCATCATATAAAAAGTAATTCGGAGAAGCTTATATAAGCTAATTACCGTTTATACTTAGAGAAATCACTTGCAGGTAGCGATAAGTTACAAAAAGTACTTTGTAGGCTCTAATTTTAGAGAAAAACTATACTTAATGATAAAAATAAGTAATAAAAAGCAAGAAGTTAGTAAATTAAACGGAAATTGAATTATGAAATACTTATTTTGTGTTCTTAAATTTTATATTTTCTTAAATCATTGAAAAAATTACTTACAACTTATTTGATAGTTTAGCTAGGCTGAAAAGGTTAGTTTTAATAATTTGTTTATGTAAAACACTAATGCATACTTTTTTGAAAAACAAACATAAACAAAGCTGCAATTGATCTATACTAGAGCTGTATGAAAATCCGCTCAATGTGCTAAAGTGTCACTCTGTGCTGAAGTGATGCCTTGTTCTTAATAAAAAAAACTTGAATATATTTCACTTATAAAAGTTAGTTTGAATGCTATAGTACTAAAGTAAATAATACACACAAAACCTTGTAAACAGGAATTTTTGTTATGTTAACAAAAATTTTAAGCTATTTTGTTTCATTTAAATTGTTGCCTTCAGAACCTTATAAATTTTAATGATACAATTTAAGTTAATAAAAATATCTTAGTGCTATTTTTTGATACTAACGGCAACAAATAGGTGGTGAAGAAATTCAAGCTGTAACTTACAATTGGTTTTTGGAATCATCGGTTGAGCGAATTCAGTGGTGGACGAATTCAGAGTGGCACCCTAGTTTCGGAGACAGACCTATATGTAACAATACTGTTGATATGGATCAAACGCATTGTTCTGACCAATCTTTTTAACAACTGTAAGTTGACGATTTTTTCGTACTAGTAAAGTTGTTAAGCTAAGTTTAAATAAACTTAGCATGTAAATAAAGAAAGAAACAATAAACAATTATTTTTTAGTAATTTAGTACATGCAAACACTAACAAAACGACTTTTTTGTTATTCTTTTTACTATGGTTATTGGCGGCAGAGAGTTTGTTGTTTTACATTTGGGAATTTATTATCATAAAAAAATTGATAGATTAATACTTGAGAATTTATTTTTAGCATTATTTTCAAGCGTTGTTATATGTACTATTGCAATTTTTAGCTGTGCTATGTTAGTTATCGTGTAATTTTGCTCTTGTAGTTAATTTAAGTTTTTAATAAGTATTTTTTTTTGTTTCAAACCAAGTACGTTAACTGAACTATTGACTGAACTGTTAACAGAACTATTAACTGAACTATAAAAAGAAAAATTTAATTGAAAACGTTATTTATACAAATTCGCGGCAATGAATAATAATTATGGATTCGATTTCTCTTTTATGCGTTTAGTAAAAAAAAAACGAGAGCTAAAAGTATACGTTTTTAAAAAGCTAAGATCGTTTAATATTATTTTTATTATGTTTTCGTTCCTTTCAAAGTTGTAAAAAAACCAAGAATCGTGGAAAAACCTGGAGTTTGACAATTAAGTTAAAATAACCTTGAGTTGAGAAGTTTTGAAAAAAAAAACTCAAAAGTAGCTGGAGCTTTTAACTATTTTTAGAAATAAAGTTATGAAATTTTAACTAGATACTAGAAATATATCATAAAGATAAAGCGTTTTTGTTACAACCAACTAAAATATTTAAAATAGATTTACAGTATTTATTCAACGTTTTTATAGTATTAAATAAAGTTTTTTAACTTAAGTTAAATTTATACTAAATATGGGTGAAAAACCTTAATTTTTTTTTTTAAATCTATGACAACTCTCTTAGTTAAATAAGACTTATTAAAACTTGTTTAGTATTCATCACACGGTTAAGACTGTTTTAACATTTATTTATTGTATCTACACTTAGTGTAGTTAATAGAAGTAGTAAAGTGTGTTTTATTGATAGTGTTAAAACTGTATAAAAAGGAGCTTCGTCTTCATTTTTTCAACAACTGCTGTTCGTTTACATCAGGGTTTCCCAAACTCATTTTCTAAATCGCCCCTTTTTCAGAAATTCGAAAAATAATCGCCCCCCCACGATTTTACAAAGTAGTTTTTCTCTTGAGTAGAAACTTTTGAGCCGAAAAAGTTGTGTTCGAAATGTAATTTAGTCTGGTACTTCTTATGCACGCACTTTTGGGCTGTGTTCAAAGTAATTTACAGGGCTTGAGAAAATAAGTTACATTTGTTTTCTTATAAACCCAGTTAAGTGTATTAAAATACTTAATTACTAAAAAGCCTTGTGTAATCTGTAATTAATCTTGTTTAGATATGAACTGTTTTGAAACTAATGAAACTTTTAGGGTAGTGGTGGACAACTTTTGTAGTCAGCAATTCATATATACTAAAAAATCTTTTCTAGTTTCAACTCGTTTAAAAAATGTAATTGCGGGCTGCATAATTTGAAAAATAACATATAAGAAAATTAAAAAACTCGAGCAAAATTGTAATAAAATGATTTAGTATTATTCTGATCTAGGAAATACTATTATGAACTGAAAACCAAATTGAAAGTGTATTTCAAAATATTAAGTATCAAAAAACTAAATTTTGATTCTTTTGCACAATTAGTTTCCAAGTTACTTAGCATGTCGATATTTGACTGGATCTTAACCGTACGTTACCCATCTGAAATCTTAATTTAAACCTGACATTATAATAATCTCTCATATAACGAATTTCGGACATTTAGAAGTTAATACTAAGTAACTTGTTTAAGCCGCACAAAATACTAAAATTATTTTATAAATAGGCATATTCTAAAATTACTATTCCAGAGATTAGGAAACTATAAAAAATGAACAGTTTATATTACACATAATAAAATAAATAATAAAACATAATTTATGATCTAGTTTGAGAAAGTTTGACCGACTGGTTGATTATCTCACATGAAAAGTGGTTTCATCAACAGCTTCAGTTAATGAAGTAAAGTTATTAATTTTAATGCTAAGATATATTATAAGAAAGTTACTTGTAAAGTAAAAAACTTAATTTTAAACTTTTTAAACTACATGTTTTGTAATAGAATACCATTAAATAGTATTTGACTTGGAATAACCTTTAGGAAACTAAACCTTAATTTTTACATTTTATTTTTTTTTTATATATATTCAAAAAAAAATCAAAAGTTTTACAGTTAATTCTGTGAACAGAAAGCAATCGATTTAAAAATTCTTTTAATTAGCTTAAAGTCTTGTTTTGTAACTGCAGCAGTCTTTTTAATGGCTTATTTAATACTGTTTTAATTTTTTTTTTAGTCATTAGCCTATGATAATTTACCAGAAGAAAATAGTGAAAAACTAAAAGCTAGTGTTGAACTATTAAAATAAACAACACATTCTAATTGCTAATATATTAAAAATTAAGATAAAACAAAAAACATTTGTATTAATAATTTAAAATTCCTTAATGTATGGGTTTTTTAACGATAATAAATCAAGTTAGAAAATAAAATTGAGTTTAAGAATCTTTTAAATGAAAAATTTGAAGTAATTTCAAATAGAGACCTCAAATCTATACTCTTTTAAAACCAAAAAAAAAACTTAAAATAAAAACTTTAATGGTCATCAAGATTTATTTATTTATACAGATTAAACAAGTAATAACAAAAAAAATTCAAACAAACACTTTAATCACTATGCTATAAAAACTTTTAATGTAATGTAAAACGACAAATATAAACTACAAAATTAACCAGGTCAAAATAAAACTAATATCAAATTTAAAACATAAATGATTTAATAAATACAGAAGAATTCCGCTTGAGTTGGCACTTTGAACGAAATCAAAATGTGCAAACTCAAAAGTTATTACCTTTTTTTTTACAAAATGATAAATTTAAATATATTATATGCAATAACGTTATGCATAAACATAAAATCAACTAAAACATAAAACAAACATTCATTAAAAAATAGATCTATATAAGATATTAAATGTTATGTATTTTTTGTTTTATTAATACTTAGTTAGTAATAGACTTTATTTAAGTTAAATTTTAGAAAATATAAATTTGAACTTTTTTTTTGGGTAAAAAGTGCGAACTCAAGAGGAAGTCTACCGTAATTAATATTTATTAGGCATAATGCAAATCTGTTGTAGAATAAATAACTTAATAAAATTTTATTATAAAAAGACTACTTAAATACAATACAAACCAGGTTAAATAAAAAGTATGTTGAAAGATTAAATAAAACAAAAAAAATTTCATAAAATAATGTCTGCTACTGAAGTCTAATATAATGTGAAGGATGAGGTTCATGACTGCTTGCAAGTTTTTCTTATCTGATTCTTAATCAGTAATAAAAAGCCTCCTTTACAAATATCTAGATTAGATCTCTTGCTCAAGATGTTGATAACTGATCTGAAAGCTTTCTCAACAACAAAGCTAGAAGGAAAAACTATAAACAACAATCTATATTCCTCTCAAATGATTGGATACTTTTGCCTTAGTTTTTGTTGAGTCCAAAAGCTTTTATTTCGTTCTTTGGAAAAATTCACTTTTAGCTCAAGGTCAGTCACTTTTCAAAATACAATTGGAAATATCATGAGGTAATATAACTATCACCTCATGATATTTCCAATTGTTTTTTGAAAAGTCACTAAGTTAGAATAAGAAATAAAGTTATACAAGGTTGCCAATTTACCTAGAAACTTAATAATATATAACATTGATTTTTATGAACGATTTATGATCCCAAATAACATATATGTCAGGTTATAAAATGATGAGAGGGATTCCGATCGTCTATGATATATGTAATTGTTAAATAAGAAAATACATGAATGAAAATATGTAATTTACTTGAAAGTAGGAGTCATAAGCACTTGATTTTTATCTCTATATTTTACATAAATAAAATAAAGTCTTTCGGTTTAAATTTTATCTCAGGGTCAAATATTTAATGGCAAGCTAAAATTAGTAAAATAGCAATTTAAAAATTAAAAATTTTATGACAGCCCAAAATTTCATAATCGCCCCCTTTTCGCCCCCTTACTAGTTATCGCCCACCCTTTCGCCCCCTTACTAATTATCGCCCCCCGACTTACTAAAATCGCCCCCAGGGGGGCGATATCGCCCACTTTGGGAAACCCTGGTTTACATATACGTTCTGTTTCTTTTAATTAAAATGAAAGTTTCTTATTTAAAATGTTAACTTTAAAAACGAAAACATTTAACTTAGCAAAAAAAAAAGGCAACAAAATATCTATCCAACGATCTATTCATTTGTGTCCCTGAAAATAAAAAATTTATTTGCTGTTAATAAACCTATTTAAATGTACTGTTAGATAACTTTTAAACTCGCATTTGTACTAATTAAATTAGATTTTTTTTAAATACAAATAACTGTTACATGATTTTTCTTAAGAACTTGTTCTGCAATTTTTACAACTTTTGTTTGGCCCGCGAAGACGTTTTTTATTAAGTCCGGCCCGCGAACGAATTTTTATCA
>NW_028139705.1:2500-12500 GCF_965202585.1 Thalia democratica
AAAAAAAATCTTTTAAAACTTACCTTACGTTAGTCCTTATGCGTTGCGAAGCTCAAAAAAAATATTTTCGACATTATAATAGAACAAACAAAGAAAATAGAAAAATTTTCCAAAAAAATAAAAAGTCGAAATTCGAAAAAAGAAGAAAAGTGGTCCTTTTCTAGGAGTTTTTTATTCCCAAAAAATGGGTTGATGTCCCCGTAACCCCTAAAAAAAGGGGGTCGAAATAACATTTTTTCATCATGCTTCAAATGGGCTGAAAAATTTTTTACGGGGTCTCTGGACCAAACAAAAACGATCTGTCGAGTCAGAATTCCGAAAATCGAAAATTCCCGAAATTTCTGTACTTAAAAGGCGGGGCGCCCACTATCGACAAAAGTGTGCCAAAACCCACAAACGTTGTGTTACGCGCGCTAAGATAAACACAAGCCTGATTGCTGAAAATGTATTCTATTTGAATAAGGTAAGTATCAACATCAAGGAAGCAATTCCTTTATTATAAACTCATACTCTGATATGCGCTAATATTGCTCGTGAATTGTTATTTAGTTTAAAAATATAATTTATATTACTTTTATTTTATTTTAATTCTATATAATAACTATTTTATATTTTTATTAAAAATTTTCTTGTTCAGTTTCTAAGCAACCACAGTTACGTTTATATGTTTAATTCTATTGTATTCTATATTTATCGATAATTTAATAAATGTTTTAAAAGACTATTCTGGTTTTCCACGCTCTCTTCAAAAATGTGAGTTCTTTTAATTCTTCCACTTAATTATTCATTTTAAAGTAAAACAACTAGTTATACATATTATTATATTATAATGTATGTGTATTAGATACTATTATTTTATAACATAAACATAGATGAGTTATTAAATTAAACGTCAAATATTTTATTACCTAAAATTAAGTTAATCGTAAAATCTGATGTAGTATGAGATATTCTTTAGAAACTAACTATAAATATTCTTGAAGTAAAACAAAACCATCTATAAATAGAACAATGAGAAATAGTAAAACAAACTAAACACAACATGTTTATTTTAACATTGTTTTTTATTTAGTTTAATCACTTAATAAACTTTACTTCTAATCATAGTATTTAATATAGAATATAGTTAACAATCTTTTAAACAAAGTCTTAAATAAAGTTACAGGGAGTAATTGTAATTAAAACACCAAAAAAAAAGGTTTTAATAAAAAAAATACTTACATCAAGTTAAAATTTTATAAGGATTAATTTTAAAATATCAAATTGATTGTAAATCAAGTGCAAATAGGTTTTTTAAACAAACCGAAGGGTTTATAAAGGCTTGTAAACGCTTTCAAACGCCTACGACCATACCACACTGAGCACACCCCATCTCGTCCGATCTGGGAAGTTAAGCAGTGTCGGGCGTGGTTAGTACTTAGATGGGTGACCGCTTGGGAATACCACGTGCCGTAGGCTTTTGCTTTTTGAATTCATCTTTTTTGTACTATTTTTCTTTCTGACCTATTTATACTTATTACTCGTTTATTTACATTTCTTTAACGCTTAAAAGAAAAGTAAATTCTAGTTATTAGCAAATAAAAACGTAAGCCAATCAGATAACGTTATTTGCTGTTTAAACCAATTAGAGCGCTAAAAAAGTGGTTTGACCAGTTTGAGATATCGAAAAAATAATGGCACCATCTTGTAGAGTACAATTTTCTGAGTTAAAATTAATACAATTAGTCTTTTATACTAAAACTTAAAAGTTTTTTTGTCCAAAAACAAATAAAAGCGTGGCTACTTGAAAAATCAAACGAAAATAAATTTTGCACTTTTGTATTGTGAGTCATAATAAGTTATTTACTGTTACCAACAGATACTAGCAAAAGCTTTTTAAAGTTTTGTATTAACTTAATGTATTTGTAATTACTTTTACTTAATAGAAACTATTGAATTACGTTTACTTAGTTTACTTTTGTATGTGTATTAAATATATAGCAATTTTGCTTGAACTTAAATAAAGATTATTAAACTATTAAAAGAAAACTATCAAAGTTTACTAACTCAAAAGCTAAATCTTAGTTATATTGTTATAAACATTTATGTTGTAATTTACTAATAACTAAATGAGTTTATTTCAAACAAAAAGAATTAAATAATGTTATGTTATGTCAAGCCTACTATATGAGGTATATAGGTATATAAGGTATACAAGCTTATGTTTGAAAGTTATAATAATTAAAATAAAAATAAATATTTAGTTGGTAAAATTTGTATTTAATATGCTTTGAAATTAGAGTTAGTATAGATGTTTTTTTTTAAATATAATAAATATAAGTATTTAGTTACTAATAATAAACTAAAATACCAATTTTGTAGTTATTACAAAAAAAAAACTTATCTTACTTAAAGTTCACTGTAATTGAAACATTATACAAAAGCTTTATAATTATAAGCTTTGAATAATTCTATTTGAATAAATAATAGATTCATAACTATATTCATGTTTGCATATTTAAATTATAAAAAGTTAGTGTTTTGTGTATTGACTTTATGATTATTTTATTTTAGTAACTGTTAGTTTTATACTTTAATAAAAGAAATATGGTTAACAAGTAAGTTAAAAATGAAAGAAGCATAAAAAAACACACTAATTAACTGCTTATTCAATAGTTTGATTATTTAATTATTTTTCTGTTATATAGTTTAATCGTATTGTATAAAAAATACAGAGGTTTAAAGTAAGTTTGAATAAAAATAAAACAAAACATATAATATAAGCATTAGTTAAAATACATAGTTTTTTTTCTAAAAAAATTTAATTCTTTAATAATAAGTAGTAATTTAAATAAAAAATAATACAAGTAAAGTTATACAATATATATACTATAGTTTGTCAAACTAGGCAAACACTACTAGGCAAAAAACAAACTAGGCAAAAAACCTACAAAGTAGGCCACCACTACAATCCTATGTTCCAACTGGAAATTCAATGAGATCGTTACTGTACTTGTGATGAACGTTGATAATCCCCAAGATTGTAAGTCGAAGGCCTTACCCAACCTAACCAGCGCACTGGTTTTCTTACAACTGAATTAATCAACATTTATTATTGAATATAATCATTATTGATAGATAGAGGAATGTTGACAATCAACAACAGATTGTAGGTCAAAGGCATTACTCGACCCAAGTACCCACAACCTAGATTGAACAACATTTATTAGATAGATTTGTTTAATGATAGATAGAGGAATATTGTCAATCCACAACAGATTGTAAGTCAAAGGCATTACTCGACCCAAGTACCCACAACCTAGATTGAACAACATTTGTTAGATAGATTAGTTAGATAGATAAATAGTACAGTATAATCTCAAAGAATTTGAAGCCCGAACATTGAACGATAGTGGTGTTTCGTGACGACTAGCGGGATTCGATCTTACAACCTTCTGCTTATGAGTCAGCTGATAAGACCACTGACCCACCGCGCCACGACAAAGATAAAGAAATATTTTGCTATATAAATAGGTTGATTTTTATAATTTTGTTATACAGTGTCAATTACAGTGAACTTCAAGTAAGATATACAACAGTATATATATTTCCGAGTCTGACTTTGAGTACTTTTTATATATTATTAACAAGATTTTTTAGGAGTAATATCTGTTTAGTTCTTTAATATATCTTTAAAATAATAATATTTTTTAAGGTGTTTAAAACTTTTAGAAGCTGTATGTAATGTCTTTTAGTTTAATAGTTCTTTTAAATTAGTAAAAAAAATAAACATGGTTGAGTTATCAAATTAAACAAAATAGAACGTCAAGTATTTAATTACTAAAATTAATTTAATTAAAAAAAAATCTCAGGTAATCTAAAATGTCAGGAATTATTTAAAAATAAATATAAATTTAAAACTTATTATATTGAAAAGATTGATGAATAATACTCTTGAATGTATGCAATGTTTGTATTTGTAATGCAATAACATAAATGGATAGATCAATGACAAATTGTAAACATATTGTATTATTTTATTTTACGATTTTATTTTATTTATTTAATAATTCAATAAACTTTACTTCTACTTTTCCTGGTCTTAGGTAATTTATAGATAACAATTATTTAAACAAACACTTTTGTACAGTTACAATACAGTTTTAGTACAGTTTGGGAGTAACTGTTGATTAAAAAAACAAAAAAAAAGTTAATTCAGGTTAAAATTTTATAAGGAATAATTTTAAAATATCAAATTGATTGTAAATCAAGTGCAAATAGGTTTTTTAAATAAACCGAAGGGTTTATAAAGGCTTGTAAACGCCTTCAAACGCCTACGACCATACCACACTGAGTACACCCCATCTCGTCCGATCTGGGAAGTTAAGCAGTGTCGGGCGTGGTTAGTACTTAGATGGGTGACCGCTTGGGAATACCACGTGCCGTAGGCCTTTGCTTTTTGAATTCATCTTTTTTTGTACTATTTTTCTTTCTGACCTATTTATACTTATTACTCGTTTATTTACATTTCTTTAACGCTTAAAAGAAAAGAAAATTCTAGTTATTAGCAAACAAAAACCTTAGCCAATCAGATAACGTTATTTGCTGTTTGCTTATTTGCTGTTTAAACCAATTAGAGCGCTAAAAAAGTGGTTTGACCAGTTTGAGATATCGAAAAAATAATGGCACCATCTTGTAGAGTACAATTTTCTGAGTTAAAATTAATACAACTAGTCTTTTATACTAAAACTTTAAAGTCTTTTTGTCCAAAAACAAATAAAAGCGTGGCTACTTGAAAATCAAACGAAAATAAATTTTGCACTTTTGTATTGTGAGTCATAATAAGTTATTTACTGTTACCAACAGATACTAGCAAAAGCTTTTTAATGTTTTGTATTAACTTAATGTAATTGTACTTAGTTTAAATTAATAGAGTTTATTTGGTTTACTTTATTATGTGTATTGAATGTGCTAGTATCTAAAAAATAAATACAACTAAAACAAAACAAACAAGGAGAGTACTTGAATAGAACCAACACAATTTACAGACCAGTTGTGTACTAAATTTAAAGAAATTCTGAATAGTGAATATGCAATTATTATTATAAGTTCAAAGTTCACTTTAATTTAAATTAATGTATTTTGTAAATTGGTTTTATTTAATACGATAGTAGTGAATTACTTTATTTAATTTACTTTAGTATGTGTTGTATAACTTTATTTAAACCAGAAGCAAAACGGGATTATACTTTCAATAAACTACACAATTTACAGACCAGTTGTGTACTAAATAAAAAGCTATTGTGAATGGTGAATATGCAATTATTATTATAGTTTATAAGTTCACAGTTTACAAAAGCTTTAGAATTTAGTTACTATTTTGTTCATATTTGCATATCTAATTTATGAAAAGTTAGTGTTATGTGTATTGGCTTTTTAATTTCTTTATTTGTAGAACTGTTAGTTTTATATTCTAAAGAAACATTTTTAAATAAATATGTTTAACAAGTAACTTAAAAATGGAAGAAATATATTGTATATATTGAACTATTTATATTTATTCTAGCTATTTGCTTAGTGTATTTATTAATGTGATTATTTTATTTTGTTGTTTGTCTTATAGTTTAATCGTATTGTGTTGAAATATATATATAACAAATACAGAGGTTTAAAGTAAGTTTAAATGAAAATAAAATAAGACATATAGTTGAAATATAAGTTTAAAAAAATAGTTTTTTTTTTTTTTTTTTTCTTTGTTTGTTTGATTGTTTGTTTATTATATAATCGCGACGTGTCATTTTATTACTTTTAAGCATACTAAATATAATAATAGGTATAGTTATAGGAAAAATTCAATTAGTTTCTAATGTAATAAAAAAGTTTATTTCCACAAATAAATAAATACCTGAAAAATCAAATGAAAAATAAATTTCGCACTCCTGTATTGTGAGTCATAATAGGTTATTTACTGTTACCAACAGATACTAGCGAAGGCTTTTTAAAGTTCTATGTTAATTCAATGTATTTGTACTTAGTTTTATTAAAATGACAGTATTGATGGTTACGTTTATTAAGTATGTTTATTTAACGTTATGTAACTCAAGTAAAACCAGAAGCAAATAAGGAGACTACTTTCAATAAACTACACAATTTACATACCAATTGTATACTAAACTTAAAGCTATTCTATTTTATTCTTGATAGTTATTTTAAAGTTATTAAATTATACAAATGTATTTTGTAAAGTAGTTTTATAAAGTTACTATAGTTTATTTAACTTACTATAGTATGTGTTATATAATTTTAATTAAACCAGAAGCAAAAAGGGAGACTACTTTAAATAAACTACACCATTTATTGTTATATATAACTCTAATAAAACCAGAAGCAAAAAGGGAGACTACTTTAAATGAACTACACAAATTAAAAATATATTATTATTTATAAATCAATCGTGTTGTGTTTCAAAATACATTTTTCAAATAATGTTTTACAAGTATTTATCAGTTATTTAGTTTTCTTTTTATAGTTTAGCCGTATTGTTTTATTTATTTGTTATTATTTTTATTTAATTGTTTGCTTATTATATTTATCGCCATGTGCTTAAAAAATAAAACAACTATAAAGGTTAAAAAAGTAAGTTTAAATAAAAATAAAATGAAACATACAAAATAAGCTTATGATTTTTTATTATTATTATTATTATTATTATTATTTTTATTTTATTGTTTGTTTATTATATCTATCGCCATGTGCTTAAAAAATAAAACAACTATAAAAGGTTAAAAAAGTAAGTTTAAATAAAAATAAAATGAAACATACAAAATAAGCTTATGATTTTTTATTATTATTATTATTATTATTATTATTTTTATTTCATTGTTTGTTTATATATCTATCGCGATGTGCTTAAAAAATAAAACAACTATAAAGGTTTAAAAAGTAAGTTTAAATAAAGATAAAATGAAACATATAAAATAAGCTTATGTTTGATTTTTTTATTTTACTTTTATTAAATTGTTTGCTTATTATATTTATCGCGATGTGCTTAAAAGAATAGAACAAATACAAAGGTTTAAATTGTAAGTTTTAAATAAAATAAAATGAAACATACAAAATAAGCTTATGATTTTTTATTATTATTATTATTATTATTATTATTATTTTTATTTCATTGTTTGTTTATTATATCTATCGCGATGCTTAAAAAATAAAACAACTATAAAGGTTTAAAAAGTAAGTTTAAATAAAGATAAAATGTAACATATAAAATAAGCTTATGTTTGATTTTTTTATTTTATTTTCATTTAATTGTTTGTTTATTATATTTATCGCAATCTGCTTAAAAAAATAAAACGAGTATTAAGGTTTGAAAAGTAAGTTTAAATAAAAATAAAATAAAAATATAAATAAGCTTATGTTTTTTTTTTTTTTTTTTTTATTATTATTATTTTTATTCAATTTTTTGTTTATTATATTTATCGCAATGTGCTTAAAACGATAAAACAAATATAAAGATTTAAAAAGTACGCTTAAATAAAAAATAATACAAATAAAGTTTATTTATAATAAAATATATATATATTTAAAACATTAAAAAAAGTAGTTTATACATATTTTTTTTTATTTATTTCTTTTAAACATATTAAATTAAAGTATAAAAAAGTATTAAAACATTTAAACGTAGCATAAATAAGCTTAAAACATTAAAATAATCGAAAAGAAACAAAGAAATTGAAAAAAATCGGAAAAAATCGGCAAAAAAAGTTCAACAGCAACATTTGAGCATCATACACGTATGCATTACTTTACACTAGTGAGAGAGACGTGTTTGTGCGTTCGGTCGACTTGACGAGAAAGCGGGCTTAAAGCATTACTGTTTAGCACCCGAGGCGCGGCTATTGCAGCGGCGGCGAACGTGCTATGTAAACGCATGGGAGCAGCGTATGAAAAACTACAAGCGTCCAGCGGCGGTAGGCTTATAGCTTTGCGAAGTCGTCGAGACGAGTAGCCGACGCAGGCAGGCACGGCTCGAGGCGGGTAACTGCAGCAGACAGATGGCGTGTTGCTGCTGACGAGTTAACCGGCAGAAGGCAAACGGTTGGTCGGGAGAAAGAACAGTCAGTTGTATAGCTGCATGCTGCAGTCGACGCGGGCTGGCGCTTTAAACAGCAAAAGGCCGGCGCCGACTTTCAGTAACGTTCGCAAGGCTTTTAAGCCGAGTGATAGAAAAGGTCTGTATTTATACAGTAAAAACGCTCAGTCGAGCAACGGGTTTAAACGCCCTCGGATAGTTATCTGGTTTGCCAGTAGTCATATGCTTGTCTCAAAGATTAAGCCATGCAAGTGTAAGTACGAGCTCACGTACAGTGAAACTGCGAATGGCTCATTAAATCAGTTATGGTTCATTTGATTGTACGCTTTTACATGGATAACTGTGGCAATTCTAGAGCTAATACATGCGTAAAGCGCCGAACTGACGTGAGGCGCGCATTTATCAGACCAAAACTAACCGGCTTTCGGGTCGTTACAATGGTGACTCTGGATAAGCTTGCGGATCGCACGGCCTAGTGCTGGCGACATCTCATTAAAGCAACTGCCCTATCAACTATCGTCGGTACGGTATCGGCCTACCGAGGTTGTAACGGGTGACGGAGAATCAGGGTTCGATTCCGGAGAGGGAGCCTGAGAAACGGCTACCACATCCAAGGAAGGCAGCAGGCGCGCAAATTACCCATTCCCGGCTCGGGGAGGTAGTGACGAAAAATAACAATGCAGACCTCGTACGAGGTCCTGCAATTGGAATGAGTACACTTTAAACTTTTTAACGAGTATCCATTGGAGGGCAAGTCTGGTGCCAGCAGCCGCGGTAATTCCAGCTCCAAAAGTGTATATTTAAGTTGTTGCGGTTGAAAAGCTCGTAGTTGGATATAGGGACGGCGAGGTTGGTCGGTCGAAAGGCTAGCACTGGCCTTGTTGTTCTTGTTGGTCGGTGCCTTCGCGGTGCTCTTAACTGAGTGTTGCGGTGGTCCGGCAAGTTTACCTTGAAAAAATTAGAGTGTTCAAAGCAGGCTTTACGCTTGTATAATGTTGCATGGAATAATGGAATAGGACCTCGGTTCTATTTTGTTGGTTTTCGGAGCACGAGGTAATGATTAATAGGAACGGACGGGGGCATCCGTACTGTGCCGTTAGAGGTGAAATTCTTGGATCGGCGCAAGACGAACGACTGCGAAAGCATTTGCCAAGAATGTTTTCTTTAATCAAGAGCGAAAGTCAGAGGTTCGAAGACGATCAGATACCGTCCTAGTTCTGACCTTAAACGATGCCGACTAGCGATCGGGCAGTGTCGAACTTAAGAACTGTCCGGCAGCTTCCGGGAAACCAAAGTCTTTGGGTTCCGGGGGAAGTATGGTTGCAAAGCTGAAACTTAAAGGAATTGACGGAAGGGCACCACCAGGAGTGGAGCCTGCGGCTTAATTTGACTCAACACGGGAAATCTCACCCGGCCCGGACACAGCGAGGATTGACAGATTGAGAGCTCTTTCTTGATTCTGTGGGTGGTGGTGCATGGCCGTTCTTAGTTGGTGGAGCGATTTGTCTGGTTAATTCCGATAACGAACGAGACTCTTACTTGCTAAATAGCTGCTCGACCCATTGGGTCGGAGACAACTTCTTAGAGGGACTAGTGGCGTTTAGCCACACGAGATTGAGCAATAACAGGTCTGTGATGCCCTTAGATGTTCGGGGCCGCACGCGCGCTACACTGACCGGATCATCGTGTGTTCCCTAGGCCGAAAGGTCCGGGTAATCCGTTGAACCCCGGTCGTGCTAGGGATAGGGACTTGCAATTGTTTCCCTTGAACGAGGAATTCCCAGTAAGCGCGAGTCATTAGCTTGCGTTGATTACGTCCCTGCCCTTTGTACACACCGCCCGTCGCTACTACCGATTGAATGGTTTAGTGAGGTCCTCCGATTGAGCCTGGTACGTGCGGCAACGCACTCGCCGGTGTTCGAAAAG
>NW_028139705.1:17500-27500 GCF_965202585.1 Thalia democratica
CTCTGGCTTCAGTTCAGTACACGAATGAATCTTTCGCCTTTTACTAAAGATTTCCGTGGACAGGAGCAATTTCAATGAGTCTTAACAGACTTTTTTTCGGCTGTCGACAGTCTTCTGACATCGGCAGCTTGCATACTATTTATCATACAAAAACATGGCTCAAGAAGAATTATTTTCCGGTTTTTCTTAGCTTCCAATTATGTGACAAAGAAAATTTCATAAAGAATTTTCGTAGGTTTTTTCACAGAATATGTTATTTTCATTTTAGTTGATGTTTTTATTTCATGTTTTATTTTCTAATGTACTTATTGGGTGCTGAAAGAGCCATAAAAACCTCATAATCGAACAATTTACTAAAAAATTATTAATATTGAAAGATTTAAATTTCGAAATAACCTACCTACGGTTAATCTACACGCGTTTAGAAGCCGTAAAAAAATATTTTCGACTTTGTAATGGACCAAACAAAAAATATAGAAAAAATTATCGAAAAAAAAAATCTTTTAAAACTTACCTTACGTTAGTCCTTATGCGTTGCGAAGCTCAAAAAAAATATTTTCGACATTATAATAGAACAAACAAAGAAAATAGAAAAATTTTCCAAAAAAATAAAAAGTCGAAATTCGAAAAAAGAAGAAAAGTGGTCCTTTTCTAGGAGTTTTTTATTCCCAAAAAATGGGTTGATGTCCCCGTAACCCCTAAAAAAAGGGGGTCGAAATAACATTTTTTCATCATGCTTCAAATGGGCTGAAAAATTTTTTACGGGGTCTCTGGACCAAACAAAAACGATCTGTCGAGTCAGAATTCCGAAAATCGAAAATTCCCGAAATTTCTGTACTTAAAAGGCGGGGCGCCCACTATCGACAAAAGTGTGCCAAAACCCACAAACGTTGTGTTACGCGCGCTAAGATAAACACAAGCCTGATTGCTGAAAATGTATTCTATTTGAATAAGGTAAGTATCAACATCAAGGAAGCAATTCCTTTATTATAAACTCATACTCTGATATGCGCTAATATTGCTCGTGAATTGTTATTTAGTTTAAAAATATAATTTATATTACTTTTATTTTATTTTAATTCTATATAATAACTATTTTATATTTTTATTAAAAATTTTCTTGTTCAGTTTCTAAGCAACCACAGTTACGTTTATATGTTTAATTCTATTGTATTCTATATTTATCGATAATTTAATAAATGTTTTAAAAGACTATTCTGGTTTTCCACGCTCTCTTCAAAAATGTGAGTTCTTTTAATTCTTCCACTTAATTATTCATTTTAAAGTAAAACAACTAGTTATACATATTATTATATTATAATGTATGTGTATTAGATACTATTATTTTATAACATAAACATAGATGAGTTATTAAATTAAACGTCAAATATTTTATTACCTAAAATTAAGTTAATCGTAAAATCTGATGTAGTATGAGATATTCTTTAGAAACTAACTATAAATATTCTTGAAGTAAAACAAAACCATCTATAAATAGAACAATGAGAAATAGTAAAACAAACTAAACACAACATGTTTATTTTAACATTGTTTTTTATTTAGTTTAATCACTTAATAAACTTTACTTCTAATCATAGTATTTAATATAGAATATAGTTAACAATCTTTTAAACAAAGTCTTAAATAAAGTTACAGGGAGTAATTGTAATTAAAACACCAAAAAAAAAGGTTTTAATAAAAAAAATACTTACATCAAGTTAAAATTTTATAAGGATTAATTTTAAAATATCAAATTGATTGTAAATCAAGTGCAAATAGGTTTTTTAAACAAACCGAAGGGTTTATAAAGGCTTGTAAACGCTTTCAAACGCCTACGACCATACCACACTGAGCACACCCCATCTCGTCCGATCTGGGAAGTTAAGCAGTGTCGGGCGTGGTTAGTACTTAGATGGGTGACCGCTTGGGAATACCACGTGCCGTAGGCTTTTGCTTTTTGAATTCATCTTTTTTGTACTATTTTTCTTTCTGACCTATTTATACTTATTACTCGTTTATTTACATTTCTTTAACGCTTAAAAGAAAAGTAAATTCTAGTTATTAGCAAATAAAAACGTAAGCCAATCAGATAACGTTATTTGCTGTTTAAACCAATTAGAGCGCTAAAAAAGTGGTTTGACCAGTTTGAGATATCGAAAAAATAATGGCACCATCTTGTAGAGTACAATTTTCTGAGTTAAAATTAATACAATTAGTCTTTTATACTAAAACTTAAAAGTTTTTTTGTCCAAAAACAAATAAAAGCGTGGCTACTTGAAAAATCAAACGAAAATAAATTTTGCACTTTTGTATTGTGAGTCATAATAAGTTATTTACTGTTACCAACAGATACTAGCAAAAGCTTTTTAAAGTTTTGTATTAACTTAATGTATTTGTAATTACTTTTACTTAATAGAAACTATTGAATTACGTTTACTTAGTTTACTTTTGTATGTGTATTAAATATATAGCAATTTTGCTTGAACTTAAATAAAGATTATTAAACTATTAAAAGAAAACTATCAAAGTTTACTAACTCAAAAGCTAAATCTTAGTTATATTGTTATAAACATTTATGTTGTAATTTACTAATAACTAAATGAGTTTATTTCAAACAAAAAGAATTAAATAATGTTATGTTATGTCAAGCCTACTATATGAGGTATATAGGTATATAAGGTATACAAGCTTATGTTTGAAAGTTATAATAATTAAAATAAAAATAAATATTTAGTTGGTAAAATTTGTATTTAATATGCTTTGAAATTAGAGTTAGTATAGATGTTTTTTTTTAAATATAATAAATATAAGTATTTAGTTACTAATAATAAACTAAAATACCAATTTTGTAGTTATTACAAAAAAAAAAACTTATCTTACTTAAAGTTCACTGTAATTGAAACATTATACAAAAGCTTTATAATTATAAGCTTTGAATAATTCTATTTGAATAAATAATAGATTCATAACTATATTCATGTTTGCATATTTAAATTATAAAAAGTTAGTGTTTTGTGTATTGACTTTATGATTATTTTATTTTAGTAACTGTTAGTTTTATACTTTAATAAAAGAAATATGGTTAACAAGTAAGTTAAAAATGAAAGAAGCATAAAAAAACACACTAATTAACTGCTTATTCAATAGTTTGATTATTTAATTATTTTTCTGTTATATAGTTTAATCGTATTGTATAAAAAATACAGAGGTTTAAAGTAAGTTTGAATAAAAATAAAACAAAACATATAATATAAGCATTAGTTAAAATACATAGTTTTTTTTTCTAAAAAAATTTAATTCTTTAATAATAAGTAGTAATTTAAATAAAAAATAATACAAGTAAAGTTATACAATATATATACTATAGTTTGTCAAACTAGGCAAACACTACTAGGCAAAAAACAAACTAGGCAAAAAACCTACAAAGTAGGCCACCACTACAATCCTATGTTCCAACTGGAAATTCAATGAGATCGTTACTGTACTTGTGATGAACGTTGATAATCCCCAAGATTGTAAGTCGAAGGCCTTACCCAACCTAACCAGCGCACTGGTTTTCTTACAACTGAATTAATCAACATTTATTATTGAATATAATCATTATTGATAGATAGAGGAATGTTGACAATCAACAACAGATTGTAGGTCAAAGGCATTACTCGACCCAAGTACCCACAACCTAGATTGAACAACATTTATTAGATAGATTTGTTTAATGATAGATAGAGGAATATTGTCAATCCACAACAGATTGTAAGTCAAAGGCATTACTCGACCCAAGTACCCACAACCTAGATTGAACAACATTTGTTAGATAGATTAGTTAGATAGATAAATAGTACAGTATAATCTCAAAGAATTTGAAGCCCGAACATTGAACGATAGTGGTGTTTCGTGACGACTAGCGGGATTCGATCTTACAACCTTCTGCTTATGAGTCAGCTGATAAGACCACTGACCCACCGCGCCACGACAAAGATAAAGAAATATTTTGCTATATAAATAGGTTGATTTTTATAATTTTGTTATACAGTGTCAATTACAGTGAACTTCAAGTAAGATATACAACAGTATATATATTTCCGAGTCTGACTTTGAGTACTTTTTATATATTATTAACAAGATTTTTTAGGAGTAATATCTGTTTAGTTCTTTAATATATCTTTAAAATAATAATATTTTTTAAGGTGTTTAAAACTTTTAGAAGCTGTATGTAATGTCTTTTAGTTTAATAGTTCTTTTAAATTAGTAAAAAAAATAAACATGGTTGAGTTATCAAATTAAACAAAATAGAACGTCAAGTATTTAATTACTAAAATTAATTTAATTAAAAAAAAATCTCAGGTAATCTAAAATGTCAGGAATTATTTAAAAATAAATATAAATTTAAAACTTATTATATTGAAAAGATTGATGAATAATACTCTTGAATGTATGCAATGTTTGTATTTGTAATGCAATAACATAAATGGATAGATCAATGACAAATTGTAAACATATTGTATTATTTTATTTTACGATTTTATTTTATTTATTTAATAATTCAATAAACTTTACTTCTACTTTTCCTGGTCTTAGGTAATTTATAGATAACAATTATTTAAACAAACACTTTTGTACAGTTACAATACAGTTTTAGTACAGTTTGGGAGTAACTGTTGATTAAAAAAACAAAAAAAAAGTTAATTCAGGTTAAAATTTTATAAGGAATAATTTTAAAATATCAAATTGATTGTAAATCAAGTGCAAATAGGTTTTTTAAATAAACCGAAGGGTTTATAAAGGCTTGTAAACGCCTTCAAACGCCTACGACCATACCACACTGAGTACACCCCATCTCGTCCGATCTGGGAAGTTAAGCAGTGTCGGGCGTGGTTAGTACTTAGATGGGTGACCGCTTGGGAATACCACGTGCCGTAGGCCTTTGCTTTTTGAATTCATCTTTTTTGTACTATTTTTCTTTCTGACCTATTTATACTTATTACTCGTTTATTTACATTTCTTTAACGCTTAAAAGAAAAGAAAATTCTAGTTATTAGCAAACAAAAACCTTAGCCAATCAGATAACGTTATTTGCTGTTTGCTTATTTGCTGTTTAAACCAATTAGAGCGCTAAAAAAGTGGTTTGACCAGTTTGAGATATCGAAAAAATAATGGCACCATCTTGTAGAGTACAATTTTCTGAGTTAAAATTAATACAACTAGTCTTTTATACTAAAACTTTAAAGTCTTTTTGTCCAAAAACAAATAAAAGCGTGGCTACTTGAAAAATCAAACGAAAATAAATTTTGCACTTTTGTATTGTGAGTCATAATAAGTTATTTACTGTTACCAACAGATACTAGCAAAAGCTTTTTAAAGTTTTGTATTAACTTAATGTATTTGTACTTAGTTTAAATTAATAGAGTTTATTTGGTTTACTTTATTATGTGTATTGAATGTGCTAGTATCTAAAAATAAATACAACTAAAACAAAACAAACAAGGAGAGTACTTGAATAGAACCAACACAATTTACAGACCAGTTGTGTACTAAATTTAAAGAAATTCTGAATAGTGAATATGCAATTATTATTATAAGTTCAAAGTTCACTTTAATTTAAATTAATGTATTTTGTAAATTGGTTTTATTTAATACGATAGTAGTGAATTACTTTATTTAATTTACTTTAGTATGTGTTGTATAACTTTATTTAAACCAGAAGCAAAACGGGATTATACTTTCAATAAACTACACAATTTACAGACCAGTTGTGTACTAAATAAAAAGCTATTGTGAATGGTGAATATGCAATTATTATTATAAGTTTATAAGTTCACAGTTTACAAAAGCTTTAGAATTTAGTTACTATTTTGTTCATATTTGCATATCTAATTTATGAAAAGTTAGTGTTATGTGTATTGGCTTTTTAATTTCTTTATTTGTAGAACTGTTAGTTTTATATTCTAAAGAAACATTTTTAAATAAATATGTTTAACAAGTAACTTAAAAATGGAAGAAATATATTGTATATATTGAACTATTTATATTTATTCTAGCTATTTGCTTAGTGTATTTATTAATGTGATTATTTTATTTTGTTGTTTGTCTTATAGTTTAATCGTATTGTGTTGAAATATATATATAACAAATACAGAGGTTTAAAGTAAGTTTAAATGAAAATAAAATAAGACATATAGTTGAAATATAAGTTTAAAAAAATAGTTTTTTTTTTTTTTTTTTTCTTTGTTTGTTTGATTGTTTGTTTATTATATAATCGCGACGTGTCATTTTATTACTTTTAAGCATACTAAATATAATAATAGGTATAGTTATAGGAAAAATTCAATTAGTTTCTAATGTAATAAAAAAGTTTATTTCCACAAATAAATAAATACCTGAAAAATCAAATGAAAAATAAATTTCGCACTCCTGTATTGTGAGTCATAATAGGTTATTTACTGTTACCAACAGATACTAGCGAAGGCTTTTTAAAGTTCTATGTTAATTCAATGTATTTGTACTTAGTTTTATTAAAATGACAGTATTGATGGTTACGTTTATTAAGTATGTTTATTTAACGTTATGTAACTCAAGTAAAACCAGAAGCAAATAAGGAGACTACTTTCAATAAACTACACAATTTACATACCAATTGTATACTAAACTTAAAGCTATTCTATTTTATTCTTGATAGTTATTTTAAAGTTATTAAATTATACAAATGTATTTTGTAAAGTAGTTTTATAAAGTTACTATAGTTTATTTAACTTACTATAGTATGTGTTATATAATTTTAATTAAACCAGAAGCAAAAAGGGAGACTACTTTAAATAAACTACACCATTTATTGTTATATATAACTCTAATAAAACCAGAAGCAAAAAGGGAGACTACTTTAAATGAACTACACAAATTAAAAATATATTATTATTTATAAATCAATCGTGTTGTGTTTCAAAATACATTTTTCAAATAATGTTTTACAAGTATTTATCAGTTATTTAGTTTTCTTTTTATAGTTTAGCCGTATTGTTTTATTTATTTGTTATTATTTTTATTTAATTGTTTGCTTATTATATTTATCGCCATGTGCTTAAAAAATAAAACAACTATAAAGGTTAAAAAAGTAAGTTTAAATAAAAATAAAATGAAACATACAAAATAAGCTTATGATTTTTTATTATTATTATTATTATTATTATTATTTTTATTTTATTGTTTGTTTATTATATCTATCGCCATGTGCTTAAAAAATAAAACAACTATAAAGGTTAAAAAAGTAAGTTTAAATAAAAATAAAATGAAACATACAAAATAAGCTTATGATTTTTTATTATTATTATTATTATTATTATTATTTTTATTTCATTGTTTGTTTATTATATCTATCGCGATGTGCTTAAAAAATAAAACAACTATAAAGGTTTAAAAAGTAAGTTTAAATAAAGATAAAATGAAACATATAAAATAAGCTTATGTTTGATTTTTTTATTTTACTTTTATTAAATTGTTTGCTTATTATATTTATCGCGATGTGCTTAAAAGAATAGAACAAATACAAAGGTTTAAATTGTAAGTTTTAAATAAAATAAAATGAAACATACAAAATAAGCTTATGATTTTTTATTATTATTATTATTATTATTATTATTATTTTTATTTCATTGTTTGTTTATTATATCTATCGCGATGTGCTTAAAAAATAAAACAACTATAAAGGTTTAAAAAGTAAGTTTAAATAAAGATAAAATGTAACATATAAAATAAGCTTATGTTTGATTTTTTTATTTTATTTTCATTTAATTGTTTGTTTATTATATTTATCGCAATCTGCTTAAAAAAATAAAACGAGTATTAAGGTTTGAAAAGTAAGTTTAAATAAAAATAAAATAAAAATATAAAATAAGCTTATGTTTTTTTTTTTTTTTTTTTTATTATTATTATTTTTATTCAATTTTTTGTTTATTATATTTATCGCAATGTGCTTAAAACGATAAAACAAATATAAAGATTTAAAAAGTACGCTTAAATAAAAAATAATACAAATAAAGTTTATTTATAATAAATATATATATATTTAAAACATTAAAAAAAGTAGTTTATACATATTTTTTTTTATTTATTTCTTTTAAACATATTAAATAAAGTATAAAAAAGTATTAAAACATTTAAACGTAGCATAAATAAGCTTAAAACATTAAAATAATCGAAAAGAAACAAAGAAATTGAAAAAAATCGGAAAAAATCGGCAAAAAAAGTTCAACAGCAACATTTGAGCATCATACACGTATGCATTACTTTACACTAGTGAGAGAGACGTGTTTGTGCGTTCGGTCGACTTGACGAGAAAGCGGGCTTAAAGCATTACTGTTTAGCACCCGAGGCGCGGCTATTGCAGCGGCGGCGAACGTGCTATGTAAACGCATTGGAGCAGCGTATGAAAAACTACAAGCGTCCAGCGGCGGTAGGCTTATAGCTTTGCGAAGTCGTCGAGACGAGTAGCCGACGCAGGCAGGCACGGCTCGAGGCGGGTAACTGCAGCAGACAGATGGCGTGTTGCTGCTGACGAGTTAACCGGCAGAAGGCAAACGGTTGGTCGGGAGAAAGAACAGTCAGTTGTATAGCTGCATGCTGCAGTCGACGCGGGCTGGCGCTTTAAACAGCAAAAGGCCGGCGCCGACTTTCAGTAACGTTCGCAAGGCTTTTAAGCCGAGTGATAGAAAAGGTCTGTATTTATACAGTAAAAACGCTCAGTCGAGCAACGGGTTTAAACGCCCTCGGATAGTTATCTGGTTGATCCTGCCAGTAGTCATATGCTTGTCTCAAAGATTAAGCCATGCAAGTGTAAGTACGAGCTCACGTACAGTGAAACTGCGAATGGCTCATTAAATCAGTTATGGTTCATTTGATTGTACGCTTTTACATGGATAACTGTGGCAATTCTAGAGCTAATACATGCGTAAAGCGCCGAACTGACGTGAGGCGCGCATTTATCAGACCAAAACTAACCGGCTTTCGGGTCGTTACAATGGTGACTCTGGATAAGCTTGCGGATCGCACGGCCTAGTGCTGGCGACATCTCATTAAAGCAACTGCCCTATCAACTATCGTCGGTACGGTATCGGCCTACCGAGGTTGTAACGGGTGACGGAGAATCAGGGTTCGATTCCGGAGAGGGAGCCTGAGAAACGGCTACCACATCCAAGGAAGGCAGCAGGCGCGCAAATTACCCATTCCCGGCTCGGGGAGGTAGTGACGAAAAATAACAATGCAGACCTCGTACGAGGTCCTGCAATTGGAATGAGTACACTTTAAACTTTTTAACGAGTATCCATTGGAGGGCAAGTCTGGTGCCAGCAGCCGCGGTAATTCCAGCTCCAAAAGTGTATATTTAAGTTGTTGCGGTTGAAAAGCTCGTAGTTGGATATAGGGACGGCGAGGTTGGTCGGTCGAAAGGCTAGCACTGGCCTTGTTGTTCTTGTTGGTCGGTGCCTTCGCGGTGCTCTTAACTGAGTGTTGCGGTGGTCCGGCAAGTTTACCTTGAAAAAATTAGAGTGTTCAAAGCAGGCTTTACGCTTGTATAATGTTGCATGGAATAATGGAATAGGACCTCGGTTCTATTTTGTTGGTTTTCGGAGCACGAGGTAATGATTAATAGGAACGGACGGGGGCATCCGTACTGTGCCGTTAGAGGTGAAATTCTTGGATCGGCGCAAGACGAACGACTGCGAAAGCATTTGCCAAGAATGTTTTCTTTAATCAAGAGCGAAAGTCAGAGGTTCGAAGACGATCAGATACCGTCCTAGTTCTGACCTTAAACGATGCCGACTAGCGATCGGGCAGTGTCGAACTTAAGAACTGTCCGGCAGCTTCCGGGAAACCAAAGTCTTTGGGTTCCGGGGGAAGTATGGTTGCAAAGCTGAAACTTAAAGGAATTGACGGAAGGGCACCACCAGGAGTGGAGCCTGCGGCTTAATTTGACTCAACACGGGAAATCTCACCCGGCCCGGACACAGCG
>NW_028139705.1:35000-45000 GCF_965202585.1 Thalia democratica
TACTTATTACTCGTTTATTTACATTTCTTTAACGCTTAAAAGAAAAGTAAATTCTAGTTATTAGCAAATAAAAACGTAAGCCAATCAGATAACGTTATTTGCTGTTTAAACCAATTAGAGCGCTAAAAAAGTGGTTTGACCAGTTTGAGATATCGAAAAAATAATGGCACCATCTTGTAGAGTACAATTTTCTGAGTTAAAATTAATACAATTAGTCTTTTATACTAAAACTTAAAAGTTTTTTTGTCCAAAAACAAATAAAAGCGTGGCTACTTGAAAAATCAAACGAAAATAAATTTTGCACTTTTGTATTGTGAGTCATAATAAGTTATTTACTGTTACCAACAGATACTAGCAAAAGCTTTTTAAAGTTTTGTATTAACTTAATGTATTTGTAATTACTTTTACTTAATAGAAACTATTGAATTACGTTTACTTAGTTTACTTTTGTATGTGTATTAAATATATAGCAATTTTGCTTGAACTTAAATAAAGATTATTAAACTATTAAAAGAAAACTATCAAAGTTTACTAACTCAAAAGCTAAATCTTAGTTATATTGTTATAAACATTTATGTTGTAATTTACTAATAACTAAATGAGTTTATTTCAAACAAAAAGAATTAAATAATGTTATGTTATGTCAAGCCTACTATATGAGGTATATAGGTATATAAGGTATACAAGCTTATGTTTGAAAGTTATAATAATTAAAATAAAAATAAATATTTAGTTGGTAAAATTTGTATTTAATATGCTTTGAAATTAGAGTTAGTATAGATGTTTTTTTTTAAATATAATAAATATAAGTATTTAGTTACTAATAATAAACTAAAATACCAATTTTGTAGTTATTACAAAAAAAAAAACTTATCTTACTTAAAGTTCACTGTAATTGAAACATTATACAAAAGCTTTATAATTATAAGCTTTGAATAATTCTATTTGAATAAATAATAGATTCATAACTATATTCATGTTTGCATATTTAAATTATAAAAAGTTAGTGTTTTGTGTATTGACTTTATGATTATTTTATTTTAGTAACTGTTAGTTTTATACTTTAATAAAAGAAATATGGTTAACAAGTAAGTTAAAAATGAAAGAAGCATAAAAAAACACACTAATTAACTGCTTATTCAATAGTTTGATTATTTAATTATTTTTCTGTTATATAGTTTAATCGTATTGTATAAAAAATACAGAGGTTTAAAGTAAGTTTGAATAAAAATAAAACAAAACATATAATATAAGCATTAGTTAAAATACATAGTTTTTTTTTCTAAAAAAATTTAATTCTTTAATAATAAGTAGTAATTTAAATAAAAAATAATACAAGTAAAGTTATACAATATATATACTATAGTTTGTCAAACTAGGCAAACACTACTAGGCAAAAAACAAACTAGGCAAAAAACCTACAAAGTAGGCCACCACTACAATCCTATGTTCCAACTGGAAATTCAATGAGATCGTTACTGTACTTGTGATGAACGTTGATAATCCCCAAGATTGTAAGTCGAAGGCCTTACCCAACCTAACCAGCGCACTGGTTTTCTTACAACTGAATTAATCAACATTTATTATTGAATATAATCATTATTGATAGATAGAGGAATGTTGACAATCAACAACAGATTGTAGGTCAAAGGCATTACTCGACCCAAGTACCCACAACCTAGATTGAACAACATTTATTAGATAGATTTGTTTAATGATAGATAGAGGAATATTGTCAATCCACAACAGATTGTAAGTCAAAGGCATTACTCGACCCAAGTACCCACAACCTAGATTGAACAACATTTGTTAGATAGATTAGTTAGATAGATAAATAGTACAGTATAATCTCAAAGAATTTGAAGCCCGAACATTGAACGATAGTGGTGTTTCGTGACGACTAGCGGGATTCGATCTTACAACCTTCTGCTTATGAGTCAGCTGATAAGACCACTGACCCACCGCGCCACGACAAAGATAAAGAAATATTTTGCTATATAAATAGGTTGATTTTTATAATTTTGTTATACAGTGTCAATTACAGTGAACTTCAAGTAAGATATACAACAGTATATATATTTCCGAGTCTGACTTTGAGTACTTTTTATATATTATTAACAAGATTTTTTAGGAGTAATATCTGTTTAGTTCTTTAATATATCTTTAAAATAATAATATTTTTTAAGGTGTTTAAAACTTTTAGAAGCTGTATGTAATGTCTTTTAGTTTAATAGTTCTTTTAAATTAGTAAAAAAAATAAACATGGTTGAGTTATCAAATTAAACAAAATAGAACGTCAAGTATTTAATTACTAAAATTAATTTAATTAAAAAAAAATCTCAGGTAATCTAAAATGTCAGGAATTATTTAAAAATAAATATAAATTTAAAACTTATTATATTGAAAAGATTGATGAATAATACTCTTGAATGTATGCAATGTTTGTATTTGTAATGCAATAACATAAATGGATAGATCAATGACAAATTGTAAACATATTGTATTATTTTATTTTACGATTTTATTTTATTTATTTAATAATTCAATAAACTTTACTTCTACTTTTCCTGGTCTTAGGTAATTTATAGATAACAATTATTTAAACAAACACTTTTGTACAGTTACAATACAGTTTTAGTACAGTTTGGGAGTAACTGTTGATTAAAAAAACAAAAAAAAAGTTAATTCAGGTTAAAATTTTATAAGGAATAATTTTAAAATATCAAATTGATTGTAAATCAAGTGCAAATAGGTTTTTTAAATAAACCGAAGGGTTTATAAAGGCTTGTAAACGCCTTCAAACGCCTACGACCATACCACACTGAGTACACCCCATCTCGTCCGATCTGGGAAGTTAAGCAGTGTCGGGCGTGGTTAGTACTTAGATGGGTGACCGCTTGGGAATACCACGTGCCGTAGGCCTTTGCTTTTTGAATTCATCTTTTTTGTACTATTTTTCTTTCTGACCTATTTATACTTATTACTCGTTTATTTACATTTCTTTAACGCTTAAAAGAAAAGAAAATTCTAGTTATTAGCAAACAAAAACCTTAGCCAATCAGATAACGTTATTTGCTGTTTGCTTATTTGCTGTTTAAACCAATTAGAGCGCTAAAAAAGTGGTTTGACCAGTTTGAGATATCGAAAAAATAATGGCACCATCTTGTAGAGTACAATTTTCTGAGTTAAAATTAATACAACTAGTCTTTTATACTAAAACTTTAAAGTCTTTTTGTCCAAAAACAAATAAAAGCGTGGCTACTTGAAAAATCAAACGAAAATAAATTTTGCACTTTTGTATTGTGAGTCATAATAAGTTATTTACTGTTACCAACAGATACTAGCAAAAGCTTTTTAAAGTTTTGTATTAACTTAATGTATTTGTACTTAGTTTAAATTAATAGAGTTTATTTGGTTTACTTTATTATGTGTATTGAATGTGCTAGTATCTAAAAATAAATACAACTAAAACAAAACAAACAAGGAGAGTACTTGAATAGAACCAACACAATTTACAGACCAGTTGTGTACTAAATTTAAAGAAATTCTGAATAGTGAATATGCAATTATTATTATAAGTTCAAAGTTCACTTTAATTTAAATTAATGTATTTTGTAAATTGGTTTTATTTAATACGATAGTAGTGAATTACTTTATTTAATTTACTTTAGTATGTGTTGTATAACTTTATTTAAACCAGAAGCAAAACGGGATTATACTTTCAATAAACTACACAATTTACAGACCAGTTGTGTACTAAATAAAAAGCTATTGTGAATGGTGAATATGCAATTATTATTATAAGTTTATAAGTTCACAGTTTACAAAAGCTTTAGAATTTAGTTACTATTTTGTTCATATTTGCATATCTAATTTATGAAAAGTTAGTGTTATGTGTATTGGCTTTTTAATTTCTTTATTTGTAGAACTGTTAGTTTTATATTCTAAAGAAACATTTTTAAATAAATATGTTTAACAAGTAACTTAAAAATGGAAGAAATATATTGTATATATTGAACTATTTATATTTATTCTAGCTATTTGCTTAGTGTATTTATTAATGTGATTATTTTATTTTGTTGTTTGTCTTATAGTTTAATCGTATTGTGTTGAAATATATATATAACAAATACAGAGGTTTAAAGTAAGTTTAAATGAAAATAAAATAAGACATATAGTTGAAATATAAGTTTAAAAAAATAGTTTTTTTTTTTTTTTTTTTCTTTGTTTGTTTGATTGTTTGTTTATTATATAATCGCGACGTGTCATTTTATTACTTTTAAGCATACTAAATATAATAATAGGTATAGTTATAGGAAAAATTCAATTAGTTTCTAATGTAATAAAAAAGTTTATTTCCACAAATAAATAAATACCTGAAAAATCAAATGAAAAATAAATTTCGCACTCCTGTATTGTGAGTCATAATAGGTTATTTACTGTTACCAACAGATACTAGCGAAGGCTTTTTAAAGTTCTATGTTAATTCAATGTATTTGTACTTAGTTTTATTAAAATGACAGTATTGATGGTTACGTTTATTAAGTATGTTTATTTAACGTTATGTAACTCAAGTAAAACCAGAAGCAAATAAGGAGACTACTTTCAATAAACTACACAATTTACATACCAATTGTATACTAAACTTAAAGCTATTCTATTTTATTCTTGATAGTTATTTTAAAGTTATTAAATTATACAAATGTATTTTGTAAAGTAGTTTTATAAAGTTACTATAGTTTATTTAACTTACTATAGTATGTGTTATATAATTTTAATTAAACCAGAAGCAAAAAGGGAGACTACTTTAAATAAACTACACCATTTATTGTTATATATAACTCTAATAAAACCAGAAGCAAAAAGGGAGACTACTTTAAATGAACTACACAAATTAAAAATATATTATTATTTATAAATCAATCGTGTTGTGTTTCAAAATACATTTTTCAAATAATGTTTTACAAGTATTTATCAGTTATTTAGTTTTCTTTTTATAGTTTAGCCGTATTGTTTTATTTATTTGTTATTATTTTTATTTAATTGTTTGCTTATTATATTTATCGCCATGTGCTTAAAAAATAAAACAACTATAAAGGTTAAAAAAGTAAGTTTAAATAAAAATAAAATGAAACATACAAAATAAGCTTATGATTTTTTATTATTATTATTATTATTATTATTATTTTTATTTTATTGTTTGTTTATTATATCTATCGCCATGTGCTTAAAAAATAAAACAACTATAAAGGTTAAAAAAGTAAGTTTAAATAAAAATAAAATGAAACATACAAAATAAGCTTATGATTTTTTATTATTATTATTATTATTATTATTATTTTTATTTCATTGTTTGTTTATTATATCTATCGCGATGTGCTTAAAAAATAAAACAACTATAAAGGTTTAAAAAGTAAGTTTAAATAAAGATAAAATGAAACATATAAAATAAGCTTATGTTTGATTTTTTTATTTTACTTTTATTAAATTGTTTGCTTATTATATTTATCGCGATGTGCTTAAAAGAATAGAACAAATACAAAGGTTTAAATTGTAAGTTTTAAATAAAATAAAATGAAACATACAAAATAAGCTTATGATTTTTTATTATTATTATTATTATTATTATTATTATTTTTATTTCATTGTTTGTTTATTATATCTATCGCGATGTGCTTAAAAAATAAAACAACTATAAAGGTTTAAAAAGTAAGTTTAAATAAAGATAAAATGTAACATATAAAATAAGCTTATGTTTGATTTTTTTATTTTATTTTCATTTAATTGTTTGTTTATTATATTTATCGCAATCTGCTTAAAAAAATAAAACGAGTATTAAGGTTTGAAAAGTAAGTTTAAATAAAAATAAAATAAAAATATAAAATAAGCTTATGTTTTTTTTTTTTTTTTTTTTATTATTATTATTTTTATTCAATTTTTTGTTTATTATATTTATCGCAATGTGCTTAAAACGATAAAACAAATATAAAGATTTAAAAAGTACGCTTAAATAAAAAATAATACAAATAAAGTTTATTTATAATAAATATATATATATTTAAAACATTAAAAAAAGTAGTTTATACATATTTTTTTTTATTTATTTCTTTTAAACATATTAAATAAAGTATAAAAAAGTATTAAAACATTTAAACGTAGCATAAATAAGCTTAAAACATTAAAATAATCGAAAAGAAACAAAGAAATTGAAAAAAATCGGAAAAAATCGGCAAAAAAAGTTCAACAGCAACATTTGAGCATCATACACGTATGCATTACTTTACACTAGTGAGAGAGACGTGTTTGTGCGTTCGGTCGACTTGACGAGAAAGCGGGCTTAAAGCATTACTGTTTAGCACCCGAGGCGCGGCTATTGCAGCGGCGGCGAACGTGCTATGTAAACGCATTGGAGCAGCGTATGAAAAACTACAAGCGTCCAGCGGCGGTAGGCTTATAGCTTTGCGAAGTCGTCGAGACGAGTAGCCGACGCAGGCAGGCACGGCTCGAGGCGGGTAACTGCAGCAGACAGATGGCGTGTTGCTGCTGACGAGTTAACCGGCAGAAGGCAAACGGTTGGTCGGGAGAAAGAACAGTCAGTTGTATAGCTGCATGCTGCAGTCGACGCGGGCTGGCGCTTTAAACAGCAAAAGGCCGGCGCCGACTTTCAGTAACGTTCGCAAGGCTTTTAAGCCGAGTGATAGAAAAGGTCTGTATTTATACAGTAAAAACGCTCAGTCGAGCAACGGGTTTAAACGCCCTCGGATAGTTATCTGGTTGATCCTGCCAGTAGTCATATGCTTGTCTCAAAGATTAAGCCATGCAAGTGTAAGTACGAGCTCACGTACAGTGAAACTGCGAATGGCTCATTAAATCAGTTATGGTTCATTTGATTGTACGCTTTTACATGGATAACTGTGGCAATTCTAGAGCTAATACATGCGTAAAGCGCCGAACTGACGTGAGGCGCGCATTTATCAGACCAAAACTAACCGGCTTTCGGGTCGTTACAATGGTGACTCTGGATAAGCTTGCGGATCGCACGGCCTAGTGCTGGCGACATCTCATTAAAGCAACTGCCCTATCAACTATCGTCGGTACGGTATCGGCCTACCGAGGTTGTAACGGGTGACGGAGAATCAGGGTTCGATTCCGGAGAGGGAGCCTGAGAAACGGCTACCACATCCAAGGAAGGCAGCAGGCGCGCAAATTACCCATTCCCGGCTCGGGGAGGTAGTGACGAAAAATAACAATGCAGACCTCGTACGAGGTCCTGCAATTGGAATGAGTACACTTTAAACTTTTTAACGAGTATCCATTGGAGGGCAAGTCTGGTGCCAGCAGCCGCGGTAATTCCAGCTCCAAAAGTGTATATTTAAGTTGTTGCGGTTGAAAAGCTCGTAGTTGGATATAGGGACGGCGAGGTTGGTCGGTCGAAAGGCTAGCACTGGCCTTGTTGTTCTTGTTGGTCGGTGCCTTCGCGGTGCTCTTAACTGAGTGTTGCGGTGGTCCGGCAAGTTTACCTTGAAAAAATTAGAGTGTTCAAAGCAGGCTTTACGCTTGTATAATGTTGCATGGAATAATGGAATAGGACCTCGGTTCTATTTTGTTGGTTTTCGGAGCACGAGGTAATGATTAATAGGAACGGACGGGGGCATCCGTACTGTGCCGTTAGAGGTGAAATTCTTGGATCGGCGCAAGACGAACGACTGCGAAAGCATTTGCCAAGAATGTTTTCTTTAATCAAGAGCGAAAGTCAGAGGTTCGAAGACGATCAGATACCGTCCTAGTTCTGACCTTAAACGATGCCGACTAGCGATCGGGCAGTGTCGAACTTAAGAACTGTCCGGCAGCTTCCGGGAAACCAAAGTCTTTGGGTTCCGGGGGAAGTATGGTTGCAAAGCTGAAACTTAAAGGAATTGACGGAAGGGCACCACCAGGAGTGGAGCCTGCGGCTTAATTTGACTCAACACGGGAAATCTCACCCGGCCCGGACACAGCGAGGATTGACAGATTGAGAGCTCTTTCTTGATTCTGTGGGTGGTGGTGCATGGCCGTTCTTAGTTGGTGGAGCGATTTGTCTGGTTAATTCCGATAACGAACGAGACTCTTACTTGCTAAATAGCTGCTCGACCCATTGGGTCGGAGACAACTTCTTAGAGGGACTAGTGGCGTTTAGCCACACGAGATTGAGCAATAACAGGTCTGTGATGCCCTTAGATGTTCGGGGCCGCACGCGCGCTACACTGACCGGATCATCGTGTGTTCCCTAGGCCGAAAGGTCCGGGTAATCCGTTGAACCCCGGTCGTGCTAGGGATAGGGACTTGCAATTGTTTCCCTTGAACGAGGAATTCCCAGTAAGCGCGAGTCATTAGCTTGCGTTGATTACGTCCCTGCCCTTTGTACACACCGCCCGTCGCTACTACCGATTGAATGGTTTAGTGAGGTCCTCCGATTGAGCCTGGTACGTGCGGCAACGCACTCGCCGGTGTTCGAAAAGACGATCGAACTTGATCATTTAGAGGAAGTAAAAGTCGTAACAAGGTTTCCGTAGGTGAACCTGCGGAAGGATCATTAACGAATCGAAATTTGATTTCAAGCGACGTCTCTTCTTCGAAGGGACCGAGCCCTGTAACTGTTATAGTTCGGTCGCGTTGCTTTCTGACAGCGGGAGTAATAATTCAGCACGCAAGTGCTGGCGCGGCCGCTTCTTTTTGAACACGATTTTTTGGTTGCATTGAGATTGATTAACACGAGAGATCTCTTAGCGGTGGATCACTCGGCTCGAGCGTCGATGAAGGACGGAGCTAGCTCCGAGAAGTAATGTGAATTGCAGGACACATTGAGCATCGATATTCTGAACGCGTATTGCGGCCTCGGGTAATCCTGGGGCCACGTCCGTCTCAGGGTCTTTAACACACCGATCCTTTCATTAGTTTGAAAGTGCCTGCGACTCGTTTCTTAATTAAGGAGCGTGTCGTCAAAGACAGCTGGTCTGGCGATTTCACAGCTGAAGCGTGAGCAGCCTGCTGGCCTCGGGTGAGGTAGCAACGACGGTAGGTGCTCGAGAATAAGTTAAGTGACTTCAAAAGGCCGACGTACAAAGCGCATGTACTTTTGTAGTACATCACTTTTGACCTGAGATCGGGCGGGACGACCCGCTGAACTTAAGCATATCACTAAGCGGAGGAAAAGAAACTAACAAGGATTCCCCTAGTAACGGCGAGTGAAGCGGGATAAGCCCAGCGCTAAATCCGAGCCTTTTTGGAGGGCGAGGAAATGTAGCGTATGGAATTCAGCATGCGGCGAACCAACGACTGCCCACGTTCTTCTGATCGAGGCCTTTTCCCAGAGCGGGTGTTAGGCCCTTGGCGGCGGTCGTAATTCGTCCTAGCGGTTTTCCCGGAGTCGGGTTGTTTGGAAATGCAGCCCTAAGCGGGTGGTAAACTCCATCTAAGGCTAAATACTGGCTCGAGACCGATAGCGAACAAGTACCGTGAGGGAAAGTTGAAAAGCACTTTGAAGAGAGAGTTAAAGAGTACGTGAAACCGCTTGGAGGCAAACGGAGGCGCCCATCGAGTCGCCGGACGTTTTCAGGCGCTGCGAGAGCTGTCCTACTGTTTGAGTGATCTTCGGAGACTCTTACGGTTGCGCTGGCGTCGCGGCGCTGCACTAGCGTTCGGCGAGGGCCGCGACCGGTTGCTGGGCTGACTTTGGTCGTTCGCAAGGTAGCTCTTCTTCGGAAGAGTGTTATAGGCGTTCGATTAGCTTCGGCTCGGCGACCGAGGAGAGATTCCGCGTCGGTCTTCGGACAGGCTGCGTGTTGATCGCTGGAATACGGCTTTGGAAACTGCTCGCAGTCTCTAGAGTTTGTACAAGGCCTTCTTCGCGTTAGCGCTCAGACGCCAGGGGTCTGCGGCTTAAGCTGGCCACGTCTCCGACCCGTCTTGAAACACGGACCAAGGAGTCTAACACGCGCGCGAGGTGTTGGGCAGTACGAAA
>NW_028139706.1:0-26380 GCF_965202585.1 Thalia democratica
CCTAAACAATTGTTTCTAAAATCGTTTGGTAATTCCGTCTATAGTTTTCTATCTTATCAATCAATCCCATGTGCATTACAATTTTGAAAGAAAACGTTTCTCTGAGAACGTCTTGATAAATTGTTTTATACTATATCCGTATTTATAAAATAATATAGAAAATTATCTGCTATAAAATTATACTTTAAAGCAGGATTTCCTTAAATTTATTTCAAAAGCCCCCTGTTAAGTTATTAAAAAATTTATGGCCCCTCTCAAAAAGACCATTAAAAGTACAAGACCTTTTTTTGCTCTTCATTATCAACTCCAGAATATCTAGCATAAGTTTCAAGTTATGACTTCATAGTCCCATGTAGCCCCTTCACTGATCATAGCCACCAAAGGACGCACATGCCCAACTTTGAAAAACCCTGATTTAGATATATATCTAGACTCATAGTAAATCATGTTAATACAATGTTTTGATTTTTTGAGTTACAAGTGCTTTATTTATAACTACATTGAATCATTGATTTTAGATTAGTTCTATTCTTACACAGTAAAATAAACTATATCAAATATGAATTATGAAAAATAAATGAATAATTAAACACTTATATCATTTTATTTCAAAACTTATCTTGTTTTTTATAAATAAATATTGTTGCATGTTCTCTGCGTATACGAAAATTGCCAGAATGACTAAATGACAGAAAAAAATAAATATAAATTCTAATATAACTTCAGCTTGTTTTTTCTTAAAATTTCATGCTCGTGTAAATGTGTTTTCTTATTGAAATCTGGCAACTAAGCTCCATACTATCAAACATAGATATTCTTATTAAAGATATTTTCCTAAAAAATAATAAACATTACACACCATACTTATAAAAAAAATTGTTTTGCTTACTAACGCGTAAAACTTAAATTTAAAAAAGTTTTTTTACTTTTCGGTGAGCAACTGATAGAGCAAAAATTAGCATTTTGACAACTCTGCTACAGATCTTAATTAAGCTTAGTTGTCATTAAGGCGATAATCGTATAAGTAAAACTACTGGAGCTCTACGTTTTTAATTAAAATAAACAAAGGATTGTTTTGAATGCAATTTCGTTTTTAATAATTATTGCAAGAATGCTTGTGATTAAAGCATTTTTCAATGAAATGATGTGTAGAACTTAAGAAATTTGGAAAAAACTGATTTATGTTTCATTTTACATTCATAGAAATAAACAAAATTGTACTAATCAAATTAGAGATTGTAGTCGTATAGTATTTAGATATTTAATATTTATATGTAGTTGGCTTAAACTTTAAACAAAATTCTTTAATAAAAAATTCTATTGGTGTTAATAAAAATGTTTTCAAATAATATGTTTATAAAGTTTAGAAATATATTAAATTCTTTTAACTTGACAAATTTAATTGTAATAGTTCAAAAAAACCTTTGTAAAGACTTCCTTTAATGTACAAAATAAAAATAGTCCCTGGTTTAACAGTTTCCAGAAATTACTAGACCAAAAATGTAATAAAACTTTTTTTAAGTATATCTTATAATACTTTGAATTTTACATCTAGTTTATAGTAACAATTGCAGAAAAATAATTAAAATAAATTAAGCTAAAAGTTTTTTTTTGTAAACTGTTATTCTATTATTATTTTTTATTTTAATCTGAAATTCTAAATAAAACTTTGATTTATATTTCAATTATTTCTAATGTGTTGATTTAGTTTTTATACTTGGTAATTTAATATTAAGTAAATAATAATATAAGTTTTAAATTTAAATGTCAGTATCAATTTAAAAAGTTATAATGTTTATAACAAAAGTATATTATTACAAAACTATAAAAAACCAAATAACAATTTCTCTATATAGAGTTTAGACTTTAGTATGTACTTATACAGTTTTATGTTAATATTATTAATTTTTAAACATTGAATTGATCTTTTTAAGAATTTTTTACAAGCTGTAATAGAATAACATTTACTGCTGTTCTATTAAATAAAGTTAAATAAAATATAGGTATATCTTATTTATTTGCAGTTAGTTTAAATTTGAAATAGTATGCTTTAATAAAAATGTTTTGGTAATAATAAAGCTATTTGTAAAATATAAATATTTAGAAAAATAACTATATTTTGATATTTTTATAACTATTTTATTTTCAAAGAAGTGTGTTTTAGAAAATAGTTTAGTTACACAAAAAACATTCCCTAGTTTAACAGTTTCTATAAGTAATAAAACAAAAATAGTTTTAAAAATAATTTTATGTTTTAACTGATAAAATTTTGAATTTAACATTTAATTTTAAGTTACAACTGCAGAAAAATAAGCAAAACTGAAAAACATAAAATTATTTTTTTTCAGTAAACTATTTTTTAGTAGCATTTTTAAATTAGTTCAAAAATCTGAAAGAAATTATAAACTATATCTTCAAGTTATTTCTAATGTATTTTCTTAGTTTGTAGGCTTTATATACTAGGAGAAAAAGAATAAAGACTTTAGATTTTAAATTTAACTGTCAGTATCAACTCTAAAAATTATAGTGTTTTTCTACTTATCTAAACTAAACATTTATTCTTATACAAAAAAAAGTACTATTAAAGAAACTACAAAAAAACCTAAATACTTTTCCCTACATAGACTTTTTTGTTTTATAATGGTTTTATATAGCTTAGTTTTTATATTTTTAAGTTTTTAAACATTTAATTGATCATTGTAGAAGTTTTTACAAGTTGTAATGAATATTAATTTTACTGCTGGTCCACTTGATTAAATATAAAATATTATAAAATAATTCAACTAGAAAGCAAGTTGATCTAAGGAAACTTTATGTTTTTAAGATAAAGCTGTATAAACTTGAAACCATGTGATTGCAATGATATTCTATTCAAGACATTCAAGGTTTAGTTCCAAAACTGAACTTATTTGTTATTATATTTTTTGTTGAAATTTAGTATTTCAAATAATGACTATTAGTTATAATTGGTTTTTCATTTAAATTCCATGCAGTTAATTCTTATTTAAGTTTTACATTGTTATAGTAAATTAATGTTAGATTTAGTTCTTATGTAAAAGTGTTGACCATATTTAAAGTATTTTATAAAGTATAACATTATTTATTTTTTATTGTTTGATATGTTCTTTGATATAAAATATAATCACGTTAGACATTCTTTGAATTATTAGCAGTATAGAATACCTTTCAGTATCATTCAGTTCTAAGTTAAGTTTAAATTCCATTATTAATTTAATGTGGCTGTACACTACACTGTAATCAAAACTGTTTCCTAAAGGTAAAAATTTACCAGTCTTTTAGGTAAGAGTTAATTAAGACCAAGACAACATTTTACGCAAACAAATTTCAGTTTCATTATACAATTTTTTCTTTTTAAGACAGAATTCATCAAAATTTTCTCTCAAAACCTTTTATATATCTGACATTTTTATTTCATTCCGTTTTATTTTACAAAAGATTTAAAGAAATTTTACAATAAAGCTTTGATTTATGTTTTATGAAGCTATACTCACGTTCTTTAATTGAGTTTTTAAAAGCCCTTTAGCTTTAACCAGAAAGGCATAGCGGGTTGAAAAACCATTCTGCAATAAGAGGTCTTGATAAATACACCAATTATAATTAAATTCTGAACAACAGAGGGTATTTTCCCATTGTAAGTCCAGAAAGTTAAAATATAACTGACAAATTTCAAGTTCAAAACGTCACCATAAAACTGCAAGTGTACAAGTTCCAATAACTCCCAAGACTATTGACAATGTATAAATACGAAAAATAATGGTGACCAATTTATAGTCACAGTATATCATGTAAAGTTATTTGTAATTTTTAACTATGAATAGCTTTATAGAAAAAGACTATGTTTATAAGCAACTAAAACAGCAACGACCAGTAACATGCTGAAAAATTGTAGGAATTTGTACGGGCGTGTCTAGAATTTTTTCAAAGGAGTTTCACAATTTTTTTTGATCTTAATTTGCCGCTTAAGTACGCATTTCTTAGGTATGCACTTATAATTAAGTAACAAAATTTAGCCAAAAAACTCTGTGTTTAAAATGTTTTATATCTGCTTAAAAAAACATATAAGTAGTTAAAGAAAAATATTTATTTTTGTTTATTATACTGTATTAAATTTAAATGAACTAAAACTATAAGAAACAAAAAAAGTTATGAACTTACAAATTGCATACCAAATTCAAATCTGTTATTTAAAACAAAAATATTACAGACATTACTAACTTACTCTATAAAAAACTAATTTTTTTTAAGAAAACAATATTATAAAATAATTAACACTAGAATAAGTTTTTATTAACTGAGTTTTAATTTAGAATGAAATATTAGTGAAGATGAAGTTCTTACAAATCTTTCTTTTATATTTCAGACTCTTCACATTTGTATATCAATTTATAACAAAAACATTTTTTATCAAATAGTTTAATCTATAAAAATTGAAATTTCACTAAAAAATGTTTAGGCTCATGCAATTAAAATAAAATAATTTTATAAAAATTTTTCTAGTTTTAATTATTTTATAGTATTGTTTATTGATATAAAATTTAACTTTTTATGGAGTAAAGTAGTTATGTCTGTAATATTTTTGTTTCAAATAACAGATTTGAATTTTGACATACAATTTGTAAGTTCAAAACATTTAAATAAAATTTAAAGATAATTTCAACTTTGATTTAAATGTTAGTATAGATGAAATTCTTACAATGTTTTTTTTAATTTAAACTTTTCACATTTTTATATCTATTTATAATTTTTTTTCAAGTAATATTATCTATAAAAAAAAACTTAACAAAATAAATGTTTAGACTTTAAACTTAATTAAAATAACTTTAAATTTTATTTATATGTTTGCCTAATGGTGCAGGGATTCTAATAATTGTTTTGAAATCTCTTTTAAATGAAAATTTCTAAAAATCCAGGAATCAACTTTGTGGCTAACAGATATACAAAAATAAAACAACTAGAATAAAAATATTAATAACTTAATAGAATTATAAAGTTTACATTAAATGATAAAAGAATAAATTGTCAGGTGGTGTAGTTGTCTAAAGATAATTTTGAAAACTCTCTGAAATGAATTTTTTAAGGTTTGAATCTAGTTGGTTTACACATAAACAAATAATATAAATCTTTAAGTAAAAACACAACACTATTATATAAAATCATAACACAAAAGCTTCACACTACATTTTTATATACAGTAAACTTAGTAAAAAAAACTTTAGTTATTATTTTGGACAAACTTTAAGTACAACTGTACTTACTAGTTCAAAAACAATACTTAAACAAAAATTATTTAACTAAGTAACAATTTATAATGGAAACTAAGAGCATCTTAAAATAAAGTTTCCTAAAAAAGAAATGTTACTTTAGAAGTTTTACATATTATGACGTCAAAATTGAAATTTAATTTGAAATCTATATCAGCTGGACAAAAACGAGCATTTTGTTGTTACAGCAACTTATCAATCTTTCAGTGTTATAAATTAAACATTCACTATTTAAAGTTTATCAAAAAACCAAAACAAAGTCAATAAATAACGTTTTGAGTGATATTCTAAGAATCTTTTTTTTCTTTATTCGTTACTTTTTTTTTCAGGGGGTTCACAGAAAACAGGTAACCAGTCAAAACACTCCCCTGAGAGTTTGTATCATAAAGGTTTGCATAGGCATGATAATGTAGTGAAACTTTTAGTCAAAAAAAAGTTTCCCTTATAATCTTGATGTAATTATTTTGCCTACTTATTCAAGATTTTTGTTAAAAAGGTTTTTTGAAAAAGTTTTAGAGAACTTTACATACTGTTAATTATTTTAATGTGAAGGCTTATAAACAATTTTCATTTTCTTATACTGATAACTTAAATGTTTCCTATTCAATCACTTTTAAAACTAGTATATAATTTGTACGTTTTTTAAATATTTTTTTTCCGTTGTTACTCTAAAGAACTAGGAGAAATTGAACTGTTTGACAATACAAGTTACTTTTCCTCTTCGTTCTCTTAGCAAAAAGGAAAGAAAAGAAGGAGAGTTGAAATAGATTCTCATCGAGTAAAATGAAAAAGGAAGGTTAGAGTGATGTTCTCTCTGAAAATTTAAGGAATAACAATTAAGTGGGTTGCCATTTTAACTACTGTTCCACTTAGATGAACATCAAATTTTATAAAATCAGTCAACCAGAGCCAGTTGATCTGAACATAGCTTAAATCTTTTAAATTAAACCATATAAACTTGCCAAAGTGTGACTGAGTGATATTTTAGTCAATACCTTACATATTTAGTTCTAGAACTAAAATTATTTAATTTTGATTTTTTTATTTTAAAGATCTTTTATATCAATTATAGTTAGTTATAATTAATTTATTTAATTAAACTCATAGTAGTTGATTATTAATTTAGTTGCACATAGTTTCACTATATTCTGGTAGATTTATTTCTTTTGTAACAGTTTTGACCAGATTTAAAGTATTTTTTTAGAGTGTGATATTCTTTATTTTAAAGTGTTTGATATGATGTTTAATATAAAAAAAAATTTCTTATCAGCTAGTTCTAAATTTACAATGATATTTAGTGTGGTTGTACAATACACTATAACCTTAAAAAGTTTTAAATTAATACAAAATTTGTCGTTGTTTGTACATAAAGGTTTTAGGTAAGTTGTGCTCATTTTTAGTTAAAAACCTAGTCAAGTTTATTAAACCCTACAAGTATAATTTAAATTTAAAATTAATTTTTGTGAATATTGGTTTTATGTGTTTACAAAACTGCTTAATTTACTTTTCATACTTAACCGTAACAAAAAAACTCAATTGTTTTTATAAGTCTTGTTAAATCAAGTTAATTAACAAACCTTTTAATAATGAAACATTAAATTTCTCACAGAAACTATATAAATATCAAACATGGCAAATACTTCGAAACAAGATGAGTTTAAAATTCTTGAAAAACACGAAAATTGTGGGATCAAATTTATAAGCACGACAAAAGTTAATAAAAGTCTTCTCCTTAGTAAAGAACAAGTCTCATTAAGCGACTTTAAGCAAGGTTGTATAGGAAACTGTGGGTTAATAGCTGCACTAGCTGCTATCTCACAACGACCAGAGTTTTTATCTGAAATTGCTTCAAGGATTGAACATACAAGTGAAGGTGTTAAGTTTTACTTTAAAATGTTTTGCAAAGGAGAGCCAATAATTGTTACAATAGATGACAAATTACCTTTTACAAAACCGAAATTACTTAAACGTTTGTTCAGTAAAAGACCGTCTTTAGTTTATGCAAGATCTGCAAATGATGATAACTTCTTTTTAGCTTCTTTGTTTGAAAAAGCTGTAGTTAAACTAGTTTGCAATAACAATTACAACAACTGTGACGGTATGTTTCCAGATTTTGTTCTTTCATTATTCAGTGATTGCATGATAAGCTGTCATACTTGGAATCAAACAGATTTAAAACAAAATGTAATGGATTACTTCAAGCACGAAGTTGATAATAAAAGTTCAGTTGTTTTGGGTATAACACCTGATCTCATATACAAACCAGAAGATGTTAATAATCCTGGACATGCTTATGTTGTTATGGACTATAACGTAGAACACAAGGCTATCAAGCTTTACGATCCAAGTCAAAATCCTCCTTATTTTTCTGCTTTTAATACAAAATTGCCTCTTTCAATACTTAGAGCTGATCGAAAAAAAGGAGAACTATGGATCACTTTAGACCAACTTGAAAAGAGAAGGTTATCAATAAATTCTTTGTGTTCAAAAAATATGTACAAATCAGTTTTCAAAGATAGTTCAAAATTAAAACAGATTAGTTATGACAAGCCCCTTTTTGGAATTCAATGTTCTTGCAAAGTTGATACTAAAAAAGCGTCAACATTTATAATAAATATATTTTCATATTCTCACAGAGCCGAAAAATTTACATTGAGTGTATATACTGATGATAAGGAAAAACAAAATGTAAAATTTAATGGTGAAGTATTTCTAACATATCTTTACAATCCAGTTCAACAGAATGGAGAAGCAAAAAGCCTTTATTTTCAGAGTTTTAAACTAAAACCAAACCAATACATTTTTAAGCTTGAAATTAGATTCAAACCAATTAATACTAATATTTTAGATCTGTTGATGAAAATAGGTTCTGTATCGGAGTGTTCTTTTAAAGAAATTGTAGAAGAAAGCTAAAAGTGATGGCACTGCGACGAAATATTATAATTGCAACAATAACAATTTTTTCTTCATCTAAATAGTTAAAAAAAAAATTATTTTACTGATATTTGCATCCATTTTGCTCGAGAATATCAAAATATTAAAATAAGAATACAATTCTATCAATCAATTTTTTGATATACTAACGTTTTAAGAGTAGTATGTATTAACTATTAAGGCAACAAAACTTTGTTACAGATTTTATTATAAAACGCAAGTATACTTGAATATAAAAATATTATTTGTTTTATTTTGTAGTGATTATCATTTGGTCAATGATAATGATTAAAAAATTATATAAATTTAATAACCATTACTATTTAAAAAAATATGAATTTTAAGTTTTAAAATGTTCTTTTTATATATTTATTTTAGAAAATTTTGTTTTTACGTCTAAAAACTAATGAAAAGTAAATTTAAATAAATCTTGGTGCAAATAGTATAAATAAAGGTTAAATAAGTATACAGTTTTTTTTTTTGTTCATTAAAACTGTTTTTTTTTTAGTTTGAAAACATTTACTAACAAAAGACTTTTTTTTTTATAAATCTTAGCATATTGACAGCATGTTAAAAAGGAATACAAAATGGTTCTCTAGATTTAAGTTTACAAATGAGTCTTACGTAGCAATTTACGTATTCTACTTTGCAGAAGTCATTTTATGACAAGTTTTTTTTTTTATAACACAAAATCGATATTTTTTAATAAAAACCTTATTACTAAAGTAATATTACAATGATCGCTAGAAAGCAAAACTTAGAATTTATTTATAGTTTGTTGGCGTAGAATACTTAATTAAAACTTTTAGATTTTCAACTAGTAAGTTAAAAAAATATTGATAAATTTCTTAATATATACCAGGGTTTCCCAAACTCAATTACTATATCGCCCCCTTTTCAGAAATTTGAAAAATAATCGCCCCCTACGATTTTAAAAAGTAGTTTTTCTCTTGAGTACAAACTTTTGAGCCTAAATATTTGTGTTCGATATGTAATTTAGTCTGGTATTTCTTATGCACGCACTTTTGGGCTGTGTTTAAAGTAGTTTACAGGGCTTGGGATATTAAGTTACAGTTGTTTTCTTATAAGCCCAGTAAAGTGTATTAAATTACTTAATTTTAAAAAGCCTTGTTTAATCAGTAATCAATCCTGATTAAATATAAACTGTTTTGAAACTAATGAAACTTTTAAGGTTGTGGTGGATAACTTTTGTAGTAAGCAATTAATGTTTACTAAAAAATCTTTTCTTGTTTCAACTCCTTAAAAAAATGTAATTGCAGGCTTCATAATTTAAAAAAAATAACATAGAGAAAATTAAAAAGCTCGAGCATAATTGTAGTAAAATGATTTACTATTTTTGTGACCAGGAAATACCAAAGTAACTGAAAACCAAATCGAAAGTGTATTTCAAAATCATAAGCATCAAAAACTAAATTTTGTTTATTTTGCACAAGTAGTTTTCAAGTTACTTAGCGGGTCGAAATTTTATTGGATCTGGACCGTACGCTACCCATCTAAAATCTTAACTGAAACCTGAAATTATAATAATCTCTCATTTAACGAATTTCGGACATTTAGAAGTGAATACTAAGTAACTTATTTAAACCGCACGAAATACTTAAATTGATTTTTAAATAGGCATGTTCTAAAATTAAATACCAGAGATTAAAAAACTATAAAAGAATGTACATATTATTTTACACATAGTAAAATAAATATTAAAACACCATTGCTGATCTAGTTTTAGGAAGTTTGACCGACTGGCTTATTATCTCATAAAAAGTGGTTTTATCAATAGCTTCTGTTAATGCAGTAAAATTATTAATTTTAATGCTAAGATATTTTATAAGCAGTTAGTTGTAAAATTAAAAATTTAATTTTAAACATTTTAAACTATTTTTTTGTAGTAGACTACCAATAAATAGTATTTGACTTGGAATAAACTTTAGGAAACTAAACCTTGAGTTTAACATTTTTTTTCTTAGTTTAAATTTAAAAAGAAATCAAATGTTTTACAGTTAGTTCTTGGAACAGAAATTTATCAATGAAAAAATTCTTTTAATTATGTTAAAACTTTGTTTTGTCACTGTAGCAGTCTTTTTGATGGCTTATTTAAAACTGTTTAATTTTATTTTTTCTCTAGTTATTTGCCTATAATAGTTTACCAAAAGAAAATAGTGAAAAACTAAAAGCTATTGTTAAAATATTAAATTAGACAACATGTTCTAATTGCTAGTATATTAAAAAATAAGATAAAACAAAAACAGTTGTATTAATAGTTTAAAATTATTTAATATATAGATTTTCTAGCAATGATAAATCAAGTTAGAAAATAAATTTGAGTTTAACAATCTTTTAAATAAAAAAATTAAAGTCATTTCAAATAGAGACATCAAATCTATACTCTTTTAAAACCAAGAAATAATTTTTGAAATAAAAACTTTAATGGTTATCAATTTTTTTTTATACAGATTAAACAGGTAATGACAAAAATATGTCAAATAAATTTCTTTCAAACAAGTACTTTAACCACTATGCTATAAAAACTTTAAGTGTAATGTAAATCGATAAATATAAACTACAAAATTAACCAGGTCAAAACAAAACTATTAACATATTTAAAACATAAACCATTATATAAATACAGTAGACTTCCTCTTCAGTTCGCACTTTGAACAAAATCAAAAAGTTTAAAATCAAAAGTTGTTACCATTTTTTATACAAAATGATAAATTTAAATATGTTATATGCAATAACGTTATGAATAAACATGAAATCAAGTGAAACATAAAACAAACATTCATAAAAAAAAAAGATCTATATAAGCTATAAAATATTGTGTATTTTTTGTTTTATTAATACTTAGTTAGTAATAGACTTTATTTAAGTTAAATTTAAGAAAATATAAGTTTAAACTTTTTTTTTAGTTAAAAAGTGCGAACTCAAGAGGAAGTCTACCGTAATTAATATTTATTAGGAATTATGCATACCTGTTATAGAATAAAAAACTTAGAATAATTTTTAATATAAAAAGACTACTTAAATACAATACAAACTAGGTTAAATAAGCAGTATTTTAAAAGATCAAATAAATAAAAAAAACTTTAATAAAATAATGGCTGCTACTGAATTCTAATATAATGCGAAGGATGAGGTTTAAGAATGCTTGCAAGTTTTTCTAATCTGATTCTAAATCCATCAAATAAAACCTCAAGTCACCTCCTTTACAATTATTTAGATTAGATATTTTGCTCAAGATGTTGATAACTAAACTAAAAGCTTTCTTAAGAACATAGCTAGAAGGAAAAACTATACACAACAATATAAATTCCTCTCAAATGATTGGATACTTTTGCCTTAGTTTTTGTTGAGTCCAAAAGCTTTCATATCATTCTTGGTGAAAAATTACTTTAAATTCAAGGCCAGTTTTTAAGTCTGAGAAGGTTTCCTGTGAGTCGTTTACTTCAAAATGATCTGCCACGAAAAGGATCTATATTTTTATCTACATGATAGCTTTTTTGTGTCAAATCGAAATTTTACTACTTAATATGTTGAAACTGTTAATAATTCCTTATTTTTAGATTTTATTTTTGCCTAAATATTCAAATTCCAGGTTTTTCTACGTAAATTGGCAACCCTGTATATTTTTATTTCTTAGTCTAACTTAATGACTTTTCAAAAAACAATTGGGTTTAGTTAATATAGAAAACATAGACTTTTACAAACAATTTATGATCCTAAATTACATATTTTTCAGGTTAAAAAATAGGGAGAGGAATTCCGAGCGTCTATGATCTATGTAATTGTTAAATAAGAAAATATATGTAATTAACATGAAAGTAGGAGCCATAAGTACTTTTTTCTCTATATTTTACATAAACACAATAAACTTTTTTGTTTAAGTTTTACCTCAGGGTCAAATATTTAATAGCAAGTTAAAGTTAGTAAAATAGCAAGATACTAAGTAAAAATTTTATGACAGCCAAAATTTTAAAACCGCCCCCTTTTCGCCCCCTTACTAGTTATCGCCCCCTTACTAATTATCGCCCCCCTAATTACTAAAATCGCCCCCAGGGGGGCGATATCGCCCACTTTGGGAAACCCTGATATATACAGTATATTGATTCAAAAAATTTCATTTTTGTTTTCAATATTTATACTAACTAAATGAAGCAACTTACTACCCACGGGATATATCCAGCCCAAAAATACTTGCCTAGACTTACTTTTCTATCAGAAGTTACAGTTTCAAAAAATAATTTATCTTTTTAGATTTAAATTGTATTCAAATTTGCTAACACGGTTCGAGTACTACATAGTAGTGTTTGGCAATTTTCGAATTAATTAACGTTCTGTTTCTTTGATGTCTTTTTCAATTTTGAAGTAAATCTATGCAAAGTTATATGACCTGCAAGTATAAAAAATAATTATAAAACATATGCTTTTTTTTTCAAAATATTTGTTTTTATTTGTTATAAGTAAATGGTTGTTGTCAAAAATTAGCTGTTGGATTAATGCGTAAGAAAAAAACAAAATAGTTGTAACAAAAAACTGATTTAGAATTATAATGTAATGAGTAATATAAATTTATTACTCATTGTTCTAACTAGTGCTTAGTTTAGTTAGATGGAAAATTAAGTGCACCTTAAATAATAGAACATGTAAAAATTTTTCAGCAATAGTATTTATAAAGTTTATACATTAAATTTAAAAAGCTTTGTTTAAGACCAAAAATTAGTAGTAAAATATCATTTACAATTTTCTAGTTTGAAAATATATACTATATACACTTTTTTTGACAAAATCAAACTGTAAGATTCACACCTATTAAATGATTATAGTTTTGGATGTCATATAAAATACTAATAGTACCACAAATGACAAATCTAATTAGATGTTTGTATAGATAAATGTAAAAAAAACTTTTTATTTTTTACGTAGTATTATAGCAATAAAAATTTCTGTTTTTTAAACAAAAAGAAATTAATTTTCAAAATATTAAAACTAGTTTTATAATTTAAACTTAATTTTATAATAATAAAATATTTCATTTTGTGTGTATGTCATAGTGGAAAATTACTTTGAAAACGACAACTTACTTAGTCAACAAATTAGTTAAAAAAAGTTTCAAAATTCTTACAGAAAATATAAAGTTAAAGAATGAAAAAGAGTTTTTAACGAGAAAATTTAAACTATTTGTAATATATGAAAAGTATATAAAATTTACAAGCGCTTTGAATGTTTGAAAAAGGCTAAACATAAAAGTAAAGGTATAAAACTTGTTTTAAATATGTTTTTTAAGAGCAACCCAATAAATGTAACAATTGATGATAAATTGCCTATTTTCAAATTTTTGATAAAAATATCTTAAAACTTTATGCAACATCTGCAAAATATGACAAATTTAATTTATTTAGTTATGGTTAATTAGTTATTTAGGAATCATGGTTGCTTTAGTTCTTACAACTGCTGTGTTGGAATTGAACCATTTTTTTTATTTTCTTAATTCAGTTATTGTATAACTAATACTAAACTTTATCTTACGAATATTCAAAACAAATATTTATCGATAATTTGAAGGTGGAAGTTGATAATGGAATTTCTGTGATTCCTGAATAACACCTGATGTCATTTACAAATCAGAAAGTAACAATACTGGACATGATTATGAAGTAATTAGTTATATTTTAGAACACTAAGCTGTTAAAAACTTTAACAAAACATTATACATTAATTAATGACTTGCCTTATTCGATCACTATGATTACTGATAAAAGCTGATACAAAATAAAAGCGAATTGTGGGTCAGATAAGATCAGCTCGAAAAAAATAAATCTTTACCTTCTTCGTGTTCCTAAAATATGTTAATATCCGAATTTTAAAAGAGTAAACTATAGTAATATATAAATCAGGGGAAATTTTAGTAAGTTGGGCGCAGTAATTAGTAAAGGGACAAAAGAGACGGCGATTTAAAAATTTTGAAACTTTTACTAGACATTCTAGAGTTACAGATAAAGAGAAGCAAAAAAGGTCTTAGATGTTTATAATGGTAGTTATTTCTGTGGTTTTGTTGGAGGGGACAATAGCCTTTTTTACGGCGACAACATTTGAAACCCTGATGTAGAGCAAGCTTGATATGAAAGCAGCATCATTATTTATCATAAAATTGTCATTATTCAACCTTAAACATGAAAAAGTAAATTTTTGCGTTTTTACTGCTGATCAGAAAAGACAAATGGTTGGTTTAAACTGTGAGGTAAATCGATACTAAGTTATGTTAATACTAACTTATGTTTGTCGTACAAGTGATTGCTTAATTTTTTGCTTGAGAATAATAAAAAAAAACTTGACTTTTTAGCGCTTTCGAAAAATATTTATGTGGTTATGTTAGTTAATTAAGATTTCATTTCGTAAAACTAAGAATTAATTTTATTCAATAAAATTTTGTTAAATTTTTTGTATATTTAACTAGCGTTCGGACCCTGTGCAAAGGTTAGACATACTACTTAAACCTTTCTTTTTAGAAAGCTTAGATGCATATATATATATGCACTACTATAAGATGTAAGTTTGCTTGTAATCTTTTGTAAAATTAAAAGTATGTAAATTCACTAGCATTAGCAATTATTTTTAGTATTTTCATAAAGAGCAGGGTTTGCAAATATATTTTTATAAATTTATGTTGCTCGACATAACAATATAACTCTACACATTTAATAAAATACACCCTTTATACTGCTTAAGTAATCCTACTTTTTCGCTACTTTCAAATTAACCTCCCTTTGTAGATAAAGTCAACCCTAAAGAGCAATATTTCTCCCAAGTTCAACTATTTAATATTTTTGTGGTTTTTTCAAAGCGAGCACATTATTTAAAAAAGATTTATACTCTAAAATAATAGAAAATTTAAAAGTTATTAATATACTTAAATTATCTTACATTTTAATGAATAATCAAAAATTATTTCAACAAAAGTCATCAGAGCCAAATCATTGATTTTCATTATCTGTTAGACAAGCTAACCGAGATAAGTTATCGTAACTTTGAGTAAAAATAAATCTAAAAATATCTGTCTTAAATAGTAGATACTTAAAGTAGTGATCTGACGAGTCCAAAAATTTCGGATTCGGCCGAATCCGAGTCATGTTTTCAAATATTTTAATATTTTTTATGAATTTTAATTGCTTTTGAATACTTAATGTGCCAGTGTTTTATAGATTTTTAATCATCAAAGCTAGTTTGCTTGATAGTTTCGAGCTTTCTTTTCATCTGAGGTTCTGGTGCAGTACAACTTCTATCTTTTTCTAAAGATTCACTTTGAGACTTTATGCAACTCTCGCTGTGTTGAGTTTTCAAATGCTCGTTAATGGAAGAGGTAATATATGAATTAAACTTGCTACTTCCTCTTTTTATCTTAGAACCGCAGATATTGCATACTGCGAAGGAGTTATCTTTCTAACTTATAGTAAAATATTGCCAGGCTATTGAAGACATTAGTAAAAATATATAAATATAACGAAATTAGTAAAAAAATATAACTAAATAATAATATGAAAGTATTATTAAATTAAAATGAACTAAACTAAATTTCTATCCTTCATAAACTTGATTTCAATACTATTTAAAAAACTCTTTAGAAATAATAAAAGTTCTAAATATAAAAAAGAATAAAAAAATATTTTAGTGTCAGAAAACCTAATCTTTTATCTTATTAATGTTATTTTATTTTCACAAATAGTAATTTGTAAATACTTATGGTAATTTTACATTGATATTTTCATCTTAATAATAACAAGCTGTTCTGCAAATACGCAACTAAATGTCAAAAACTAGAAGTTAAAACTCTTATTTAAAAAATTTATATTTGAAAAGTGTCATTAATATAACCATATATCAAATAACCTTATAGTTAGTAAATAATTAATTTTACGATACTGTAAATTACATAATGTGAAAAAACTTTGATTAAGGTTTATTACAAAATTAGTAGACGGGGTTTAAAAGAAAACTTTATGTTAATTACTTAGAGTAAGGAGTTTTTTTCTTATAAGATGATGTATAATTTATATAACATTTTTTTTTCAATAAGTATGTCGAAATTTTAATAACATATTTAAAAAAATGTTTTACTAGACACTATAACTTAGACATCAGAAAAAAAAAGTAACTATCTTAAAAATAATGAAAAAGATTAACAGGTTTTTTCAAAAAATATTATAAAGACTTAAAAAGCAAATACAATCCCATGTTAAAATTTTTCTACAATTTGTAATAAAATAAAAAAGCAATTATTTTCAATTCAATTTAAGTGATAATTATTTGAAACCTTATAAACAAATTATTGAAAGCAACTTTTGCCTTGAAATAATATTATCACTTCTTCAAAACAATGAAATGAAAATAACCTGTAAGAACTCTCAATCATTATACATTAACTATAAGTAAACTCGAAAAAAAAAACATTTTATATATCTCTAATTCACCTATTATTCAAAGAAGAAATTCTCAGATAAATCTTGTACCATAAAAAATGCGTTTCAAGTCATTTGGTAATTCTGTTCATAGTTTACCACCCTTGTAAGCTAAAACATTCAGTATTATAAGTTTATTTTAAAACTAAAGTTTCGCAGTGGTTTTGCTACCTGTGCTCCAGTTAAAATAAATATGGAAAATCACTGTATATGGCTATGTGTATAATGAAAACTAGAAAAATAATTTGGCGTGAAAATTGTTTTTAAATAAAGCTAATCAGTTTGCTTTGGGTAATTATCATAAGTAAAGGAGATTATTAGATTACGTAAACAAAATTAATAATGAAAATTTAGAGTACAAAAAATTTACAGATTTTACATTTTAGGTTAACAAAAAGAATTTTTTGGTACAAAAACATCAAAATAAGTACAACAGACATAACAAATTATACAGATCACTTTGCTTTTGTTTTTTCCAGATTTTAAGTAAGTATTTTGCTGGTGTCTACATGTGTTTATGGGTTCGTTTCTTCTGTTGATACAGTTCCTTTTCACTTCTAGAATCGCTGGGGCTTCTTACATAGTTTGCAGGTGTTTTTTTAATGTCTGGATTTTCAAATGTGTTTGATTATTCTTTAAAGAATTTCATATTCTTGATTTTTTTCTTTTAATTTATGAATATCTTTAGATAGTTCGGTTGGTTGCTTATATATTAGATGGTTGTTCTTATATTGGTCAATCTCAAATGTTGCTTTATGTACTGCGATTATTCATTTGATTTAGTATTCTGTTTGTTGCTGAAAAACATAGTTAGATGATAGTATAGGCATCCTCCAATTGAAACAACGTTTCATCATCTTGAAAGACCATAAGAAAGACTCCAACAGCAAAATGCAAAAAAACTAATAAACCAACAACAGGATTAGAAAATGAATTATCAGCAAGATAATTTTCGACAATATAAAAAAACAAATAAGAAGCAAAAAACAGTTTAATTAATGGATGAGTTTTGATTAAGTACTAACCTTTTTCAGAATGTAAAAAAAAAACTGCTTAAATTTGGCATCGTCAACTTTATCCTAGCATCAAAATATATGACACTAAAATCAAAACAATAACGAATGCAACAAAATCCGTGCTTTACCATCAACAGCAAGTTTGGATTAAAGCTTACCTTATCAACAGTAGTAAACTAGTGCTGAGATTTGCTAGTTAGTAGGCTTACACATACTTAATGGCATAAAAAAAAACTAAATGGAATAAAATTCAGTATTTATCAAGATGATTATCATATACAAGGCAAAAATAGAGTCTAACTGTTACAAAATGTATATTTTGTTTCTTTTAAATGACTGCCAGGGGGTGTTAGACAATTTTTTATCAAGTCAACATACAATAAAACTTTAACAATGTTTGCTATTGCGCTCAATAACCCATAAAACCGTGCAGGAGGCACATTAACTAATTATAATAAAGTTTTTATTTTTCATTTTTTAAATCTTGATGTTTATTTGCACTATTGTATGTATCTTAATGTGCTAAGTTCAACCATAAGATCGTGCAAAAATCACATAACAATTTAAGACTCAGGGTTACTAATAAGATATATTTTTGTATTTAAGATTGTGACAATTAAACACTTTAAGAACATTATTATTTAAAGAACTTTGTGTTTAATTGTTGTGTTTAATTTCGCAGTTTTATTCTACTGATATATTGGCTGCTTTATCACTTCTACTTTCATTTACATTAAAATCACATGTTCAATAAATTCACTTCATAAAAGAAATTATTTATAATAAGTTTTGTTACATACTTAACAATTACTAAGTTGAAGCTAATGAGTAAGGTAAATTCAGTAATATTTATATATAAATAAATAAATATATATATATATATATAGCCATATGCAGTTATTTTCCATGTTTTTTTTTTGACTAATGAGTACTGTTAAAAATACCACTGCGAAACTTTAGTTTTAGAATAAACTTTATTTACTAAATGTTTTATCTGAAGCTCTTAAAAATTTTTAAACTTAGCAGAGTTCTACAAGCTTATTTTAAAGTGATGTAATTAAATAGCTCTAACTACAACATAATAATACTTTTAGCTCCTGGTAAGCTAAAAGTATGTTTCCATGTGCATTAAAATTTGATATTCACTGACAGTATCTTGCTAAATTGTTAAGTAATGTACCCTTATTTATAAAATAATATTTAAGTTAGTTGGTAAAAAGTCGTATTACAAAGCTATCTGAAGATTTATAATTAATTAAGTAAATATACAACTTTGTAATTTTTCAATTTTCACAGCTTTAATTACATTTGAATAATTGATTATAGATTTATTACTTCTGGCATAGTACAATAAATCTATTTCAAGTGTGACTGATGGTAATGAAAATGAAAAACAAGGAAAAATGATCTTGTTATGAATAGAATTTCTGTATACAAGAGTTGCCGTAATGCCTAAATGCCAGAAATAAAAGATACAAACAATATTTCAACTTAAGTTTGTTTTTTTAAAACATGTCATGCTCGATTAAATGTGTGGCAATTTTTTATCTAAATTTGGCAACTAAGTCCTACATTATCAAATGTAGATAGTTTAAATAGAATTTTTACTGCAGAAGATAATAAACATTTCACATAATACTTGTTAAAATTAAATTTACTTACTAAATCGTGTAACTTTAACTAAAAGCAAACAAGTTTTTTTTTTACTTTAAATTGCAACAACTAGAACTTTGACAACTTTACTACAGATCTAAAAAGCTTAGTTATTATAATCGTATAGCCAAAACTAATCGAGCTTTATGTTTTCAGTTAAAATAAACATATTTTATTTAGAATGCAGATTTTTTATATAGTTCTGACAACACTGCTAGTAACATTTTTAATTAATTGATGTGTAGAGTTTTTAAAACTTTGAAACAAACTGATTTATGTTAAGTTAAATATTTACAGCAGTAAGTACAATAGTATTTAACAAATTAAAAATTGTAGTTAATTAAAATATATGTACATCTTATTTATTTTTTGGTAGTTTAAACTTAAACCAATGTGCTTTAAAAAAAGTCTTGGTTATAATAAAGCTATTTGTAAAATATAAAGATTTAAAAAAATAATTTTAATTTGACATTTTCAAAACTATTTTATTTCCAAAGAAGTGTTTTTTAGAAAATAGTTAAGTTTTTTACAAAAAAAATATTCCCTGGTTTTACAGTTTCTATAAGTAATAAAAACCAAAGTTGTTATAAAACTATTTTTAAGTTTTATCTTATAATACTATAAATTTTACATTTAATTTATAGTAACTAATGCTAGAATTAAGTAAAACTGAAAAAATTAAAATGAACTTTTGTTTGGATATAATTTTTTTGTACTAGTTTTAGTTTAGTTTAGAATTCTAAAAACTATCATAAATTTTATCTTTAAGCAAATTATTATTTTTGCTTCAGTTTGTAGGCTTTATAAACTAAGAGAAAACAAAAAATAAAAAAATTAGATTTAATTTTAACTGTCACCATCAACTCTATAAAATCAAAGTATATTACTACTTACAAAAATTAAAAAATTATTTTTAAATAAAAAATTGAACTCTTAAAAAAGTTAAATTTCCAAATTAGTTTTCCCTACATAGACTTTTTTGCTTTATAATGGTTTTATGCAGCTTTATATCTAAATTTTTAATTTTAAACATTAAATTTATCATTTTAAGTTTTTTACAAGTTTTAATAGAATACTATTTTTACTGCTGTTTAAGTTAATTAAATACCAAGTATTTCAAAATAATTCAGTTAGAAAGCAAGTTGATCTAAGAATAGTTTATATTTTTAAGATGTAGCTGTATAAGCTTTCCACAATATGATTGCAATGATATTCTGTTCCAGACCTTCAAGATTGAGTTCCAGAACTGAACTTATTTATTATTATATTTTTTATTGTTAAGATGTATTTCAGATAATGTTTACTACTTATAATTGATTTTTAATTTAAATTCCAAGTAGTAAATTCTTAGTTTAGTACTACATTGTTATAGTATATTTATGTTAGATTTAGTTCTTGTGAATAAGCTTTGACCACATTTATAGTATTTTTTAAAGTATAACATTTTTTATTTTATTTTAGTGTTTGATGTGTTCTTTGATATAAAATATAATCACTTTAGTCATTTCTAGTTCTATAAGCAGTATAGTATACCTTTTAGTATCATTTAATTCTAGGTTAAGTTTAAATTTAATTATGATTTTTAATGTGGTTGTACACTGCATTGTAATCGAAACTGTTTCCTCGAGGTAAAAAATTTACCAGTCTTTTAGGTAACAGTTAATTAAGACCTAGACAGTATTTTACCCAAAATATTTCAGTTTTATTGCATAAGCTTTTTTTTAAGACAGAATTCATCAAACTTTTATCTCAAATTCTTATATATCTGACATTTAAATTTCATAGTCCATTTTACTTTACAGTAGATGTAGATAAATTTCACAAAAAAGCTTCCAATAGTTATCAAGAAGCAATACTTACGTTCACTAACTGACTTTTTATAAGCCATTGAGCTTTAACCAGAAAGACATAGCGGGTTGAAGAAACCATCAGGCAACTAGAGGTTAAAGGCAACAAGTTAAAAAAGTCACTAGAAAACTGCCAATATACAAGTTACAATAACTCCCAAGAGTCATTGACGATAAATAAGTACAAATAGATCACAAAAAAATGGTGACCATTTTATAGTAACAGTATATCATGTAAAATTATTAGAGAATATAAGTCTTAATAGCATTATAGAAAAAGACAATGTTTATTAGTAACTAAAACAGCAAAGACAAGTAACTTGCTGAAAAGTTTTAGGAATTTGTATCATAAAGGTTTGCATAGACATGATAAGGGAGTGATACTTATTGTTATAAAGTTGTTACACTTATAATGTTGATTTAATTATTTTACATAAGAATTAAAGTTTTTTTTTAATAATTGTTTTTGAAAAGGTTTGAAAGAACTTTGATTACTATTATTTTTTTTTTAATTGTTAAAGCTTTAAAACAACTTTCATTTTCTTATTACTAACCACTAATAAGTTTCTATTTAATTAGTTTTATAACTAGAATAGAATTTGTATGTTTTTTAAGTATTTTTTTTTCCTTTGTTACTTTAAAGAACTAGGGGAAGTTGAACAATAACAATTATTTTTCCTTTTCTTTCACCTTCGAAAAAGTAAGAATGATAGTTAAAATAGATTTTTTTCGAGCAAAAAGAGAAAAAAAAGGTAAATACTCTCCGAAATGGCAGAAAAAACAATGGTAATTGAATGCTATTATTATTGCTGTCCTATTTAAATAAACACAAATATTTCAAAATCAGTCAACCAGAAAGCAAGCAGATCTAAAGAAAGTTTACAATTTTAATATATAGCTATCAAAACCTGCAACAGTGTAAATACAGTGATATTCTAGTCAATGCTTTAAAGATTGAGTTGAAGAACTATACTTATTAAATGGTGTATTTTTTATTGCTAAGTTTATTTTAATCAACTATATTTACTTATCTTTGATTGTTTGAATTGAACTCAAAGTAGTTAATTATTAATTTAGTTCTACATTGTTACAGTATATTCAACGTAGATTTATTTCTTGATTAACAGTTTTGACTACATTAAAGGTATTTTCTAAAGTTGTAATCTTCTTTATATCTCAGTGTTTGATATGTTCTTTAAATTAAACTTTCAAAGGTACTGCCTGGTTTTTTTACGTAGTATAGAATACCTTAAGGTATCATTTAGTTATAAATTTTTAATGATATTTAGTGTGGTTGTACAATACACTATAAACTTCAAACTTTTATATTAATACAAATATGTCGTTATTTGTACACAAAGGATTTAGGTTATTTGTAATCCTCCTTTAGATAAGTTTTGTAATTGAAAACCTAGTAAACTTTTTTAAACCCTACATATACAAAGTTGAAATTCCAAATTAGTTTTTGTGAAAGCTGTTTTTATGTGTTTACAAAACTTCTAAATTTAAAAGCTAAGCTATTAAAGTATTTATTTATAAATACGCCTCTAATACATTTTTATTTTAGAAGTTTATTAATAATAACTTATTTGTTTGTCTGAAGCTTTAATAAAGAACACTTTTTTTTAGTTTAAGTAGAAAAAATCTGATCAAAATTCATTTTTTTGAATATTTATTACATAAACTAAAATGTCAAAATAAGTAAATACTGTACAGTTTGTAAGTGAGTTTTTAACAACCATCAGAAAATAAGAGCCCAAAAAATTTAATAGGATACAGGAACATTTTATGCAATTGAAAGAACAAATATTTTAAAATTTAGGTGCTGTAATACATATTATTAAGTTCTAATTGTTTTTAAGTAATCAATTATTTTCGTTTTGGATAAAGTTTTTTTGTTTTAATTAAAAGCAATTAAATAAAACGTCTGTTACTACACAATAAAACTCTGTGATACTTTACTGACTTGGTGATAGTTTAGAACCGTCCATATTTTGTACTAGTTAATGTTTATATAAAGTATTATCAATACTTTTTGTATTTAATCTTAACAGAAAAACTCAAATAAATGTTTTTGTAAGTCTTGTTTAATTAAGTTAGTTAGGAGATTATTTGATAACAAAATATTAAATTTTTCACAGTAACCTTTAAAATTTAAAACATGGTAAATATCCACCAACACGATGAGTTTAAAGTTCTTGAAAAACACAAAAATTGTGGGATCGAGTTTATAAGCACGACAAAAGTTAATGAAAGTTGTCTACTTATTAAGGTTCAACTCTCACTAAGCGACTTTAAGCAAGGTGATATAAGAAATTGCGCGTTAATAGCTGTACTAGCTGCTATTTCACAACGACCAGAGTTTTTATCTAAAATTGCTCCAAGGATTGAACATACAAGTGAAGGTACGAAACTTCAATTAAAAATGTTTAACAAAGCAGTGCAAATTATTGTTACAATAGATGACAAACTTCCTTTCATAAAACTTAAGTTTTATGAACGTTGGCTATGTGGTAAAAAACCTTTTTTAGTTTATGCGAAATCTGCAAATAATGATAGTTTCTTTTTAGCTTCTCTGTTTGAAAAAACTGTAGGTAAACTAGTTTGCAACAACAATTACATCAATAGTAAACATATATTTTCAGATTTTGTATTTTCATTATTCAGTGATTCCATGATAAGCTGCTATATTTGGAATCAAATGGATTTAAAACAAAATGTAATGGATTACTTAAAGTACGAAGCTGATAATAAAAGTTCAGTTGCTCTTGTAATAAAACCTGATCTTATATACAAACCAGAAGATTTTAATAAATCATGACATGCTTATGTTGTAATAGACTATAACTTTGACCACAAAGCTATCAAGCTTTATGATCCACGTTTATATTCCGATTCTGATTCTGACTTTAATACAAACTTGCCTCTTTCAATTACTGAAAAAGCTGATCTAAATAAAGGGAAACTATGGATTACTTTAGATCAACTTGAAAAAAGAAGTTTATCCATCAACATCTTGTGTTCAAAAAATATGTACAAATCGGTTTTCAAAATTAGTTCAATAAAACGGATTAATTATGACAGGCAATTATCTAAAGTTAAATATGCTTGCAAAGTTGATATCAAACAAGAGTCGACATTAATGATAAATATGTTTACAAATTCTCACGAAGCTGAAGAATTCACATTAGATGTATATGCTGCTGATAACAAAATACAAACTGTTAAACTTAATGATGAAAAATTTCTACCACACATTAATAATTCAAGTCAAAAGAATGGAGAAGCAAAAAAATTTTACTTTCAGAGGTTTAAACTAAAACCAAACCAATACATTTTTAAGTTTGAAATTAAATTTAAAGCAATTAATGCTAAAACTTTTGATCTGTTGATGAAAATAGGTTCTGTATCGGAGTGTTCTTTTAAAGAAATTGTAGAAGAAAGCACAGAGTAATGGCAGTGTAAGAAAGAATCATACTTGCAACTATAAACAAGTTTTTACTTATACTTACAATTGTAGTTTAATTAATATTAGTAGTGTTTGCATCCCATTTAGCTTACGAATAATAAATTAAAATAAATAACAATGCAAGTTCGTTGTTAAGTTTTGTTATTTGTTGACTTTTGAGAATAATATATACCTATTATTAAGATAACAAAATATTATTTTTGATTTTGTTATAAATTAATAGGCAACTACTACTGGTTATAAAATTAGTACTTGTTCAACTTTAGACTAGTTGTCATTGAATCAGTGATACTAGTTTTAATTTGTTTAAGTTTTTACTACTGCAGTGCTTCAAAATAAAAAAAGGATTTAAAGTAAAAAAGGGTTATTTAATTATTAAAATTCTTATATAAATTATTCCAAATGTCTGGATGTTCGTTGATTATATTTCATCCAGAAAGATTTATTATTATGTTGCAAAAGTGTTTTATAACAAACTGTTAATTGTTTCTCGTTTTAATTAACTTATATACCTTGGTTTGATTTTTTATTTTTAAAATAACCTAAAGTTTTTTAAGTTGTTTAGTTTGTCTTACTAAAGTATCATCTTTTTACGCTTAAAAAAGTAAATTCGTAAAATAGTATTACTTCTAGATATTTGTCAATTTATCATTAACAAGACGTTAAAAGGTATCAGTGGTATACGTTTCGATAACCTAAAGGTTATTTCTGCACCACGTCATTGTACTAATAATTTTGAGCATCGTTAATAATTATATAGCACATTAAAAATACTTATATTTAATATCATCTATTTACAAGCGAATTTATTTATATTAAAAAAATAAGTTTCTAAAATTATATAATAATATATTTTTATGGATATACTTTATCAACTTTTTTCAATTAGTAATAACAAACTGATGAGATACAATTTATAGTTACTAAATATTCATTAGATAACTTTGAATTCATAAATATTTTTTAAATCAATCCGGGTTCTAAGGAGTTAAAAACTTTTCATACTTTTTAAATTCAAAGAAAAAATTATTGGTTTTTTCTTTAACTTCTAACTAAGGATTATTAAAGGATTTAATTAATTGTTAAATACAAACAAAATTTAAAGTTTTAAAAAGGCCAAAACAAAATAAAGTTTTATTTTAAAAACTTAATAATATATTTTATTACTTTTAAAAAACTGCAATATCATATACTACTTTATCTAATAAAATTAATTTTCATTATTTTATATTTGATAAAAAAATCTCTAATAAAAACTTTAAAAATTAAAAATATTACTTACATTATCGACCTAATAAAAAAAAAACTTTTTTGATATATTTAATTATGTTAATTGAAATTTTTTTAACTGCTGTAAGAAACTTTTAGTTTTCTACATCAAAAATAAAAGTAGATCTTGTTTCTAGTGATATTAGTTCAACTTAATAAAATAGATGACTAAACGCGAAAACTTTAGCTTAGATGCAAACAAACGTTATTGAAGTAAACTTAACCTCAGAAAAACCTTTTTTTATCTTTTTAATGATGCTTACTGAGGCATGAACATTTTGAGGAATTCAAAGTTTGATGCATTAGAGTTAGAAGAATAGTAAAAAATATTTAAAAATTTTAAATTACATTTACTTTATAGCTTTCAAGAAAAAAAAATGGCTATAAGAAAAAACTTAAACATATTGGTCGGCGGTTTTGTTATTTGCTGTTCGTACCT
>NW_028139706.1:26480-49421 GCF_965202585.1 Thalia democratica
AAGGTTTAAAACTTGTTTTAATATGTTTTTTAAGAGCAACCCAATAAATGTAACAATTGATGATAAAATTGCCTATTTTTAAATTTTGATAAAAATATCTTAAAACTTTATGCAACATCTGCAAAATATGACAAATTTAATTTATTTAGTTATGGTTAATTAGTTATTTAGGAATCATGGTTGCTTTAGTTCTTGCAACTGCTGTGTTGGAATTGAACCATTTTTTTATTTTCTTAATTCAGTTATTGTATAACTAATACTAAACTTTATCTTACGAATATTCAAAACAAGTATTTATCGATAATTTGAAGGTGGAAGTTGATAATGGAAGTTCTTTAATTCCTGAATAACACCTGATGTCATTTACAAACCAGAAAGTAACAATACTGGACATGATTATGAAGTAATTAGTTATATTTTAGAACATAAAGCTGCTAAAAACTTTTAAAGAAATATTATTTATTAATTAATGAACTTGCCTTATTCGATTGCTAAGATTACTGACAAAAGCTGATACAAAACAAAAGCGAATTGTGGGTCAGATAAGATCAGCTCGAAAAAATAAGTCTTTACATTCTTCGTGTTCCTAAAATATGTTAATATCTGAATTTTAAAAGAGTAAACTATAGTAATGTATAAATCAGGGGAAATTTTAGTAAGTTGGGCGCAGTAATTAGTAAAGGGACAAAAGGGACGGCGATTTAAAAATTTTGAAACTTACACCAGACATTCTAGAGTTGCAGATAAAGAGCAAGCAAAAAAGGTCTTAGATGTTTTAAATGGTAGTTATTTCTGTAGTTTTGTTGAGGACGACAACAGCCTTTTTTACGGCGACAACATTTGAAACCCTGATGTAGAGCAAGCTTGATATGAAAGCAGCATCATTATTTATCATAAATTTGTCATTATTCAACCTTAAACATGAAAAAGTAAATTTTTGCGTTTTTACTGCTGATCGGGAAAAACAAATAGTTGATTTAAACTGTGAGATACATCGATACTAAGTTATGTTAATACTGACTTATGTTGGTCGTATAAATAATTGCTTAATTTTTTTCCTTGAGAATAATAAAAAAAAACTTGACTTTTTAGCGCATTCGAACAATATTTATGTAGTTATGTTAGTTAATTAAGATTTCACTTCGTAAAACAAAGAATTAATTTTATTTTAATATAATTTTGTTAATTTTTTTGTATATTTAACTAATGTTCGGATCCTGTGCAAAGGTTAGACATACTACTACAACCTTTCTTTTTAGAAAGCTAAGATGCGTGTATAAATTCACTGCTATAAGATGTAAGTTTGCTTGTAAATTTTTTGAAGAATTAAAAGTATGTAATTTCACTAGCATTAGCAATTATTTTTAGTATTTTCATAAAGGGCAGGGTTTACAAATATACTTTTATAAACTTATGTTGATCGACATAACAATGAAATTCCCACATTTAATAAATATCACCCTTTATACTACTTAATTAATCCCATTTTTTCGCTGATTTCAAACTAACGTCCCTTTGTAGATAAAATCAACCCTAAAAAGCGATATTTCTCCCAAGTTCTGACTTAGAGCTACATCAAGCTAAAACATGCTGTTACTACCTTTGAATTGAATTATTTTTATCAACACAATTTATTAATATCTTTGTGATAGTTTCTAAGCGAGCACATTATTTAAAATAGAGTTATACTCTAGAATAATAAAAAATTTAAAAAAATAAGACTTTTTTTAACTAACTTTAATTATCTTACATTTTAATGAATAATCTAAAATTATTACAACAAAAGTCATCAGAGCCAAATCATTGATTTTCATTATCTGATAGACAAGCTAACCGAGATAAGTAATCATAACTTTATGTAAAAAATAAAATCTAAAAATATTTATCTTAAATAGTAGATACTTAAAGTAGTTATCTGCTGAGTTCAAAAATTTCGGATTCGGCCGAATCCGAGTCTTATTTTCAAATTAGAATTCGGCCGAATCCGAACCGAATCTCTTTTTCAAATTAGGATTCGGCCGAGCCCGAATCCGAATCTCAATTTTGAAATGTTGATTCGGCCGAATCTGAATCCGAGTTCGATTCTTAATATTTTAATAATTTTTTTTCAAAACTTTATGTGCTTTTAAATACTTAATGTGCCAGAGTTTCATAGACTTTTAATCATCAAAGCTAGTTTGCTTTATAACTTTATAAGCTTTCTTTTCTTCTGAGGTTCTGGTACAGTGCAACTTCTATCTTTTTCTAAAGATTCACTTTGAGACTTTTTGTAAATCTCGCTGTGTTGAGTTTTCAAAGGCTTGTGCATGGAAAAGGTAATATAAGAATCAGACTTGCTACTTCCTCTTTATATCTTAGATCCGCAGATATTGCATACTGCGATGGATAACTTTCTAACTTATAGTAAAATATCGTCAGGCTATTGAAGACATTAGTAATATTGTAAAAAAAATAACTACATAATATTTATATTTTTTTATATTGTTATATTGTTCATTGTGCAATGTTGGACTCAGGCATCAAAATCTGAACCACTTAAACAGGACACACAAAGAGAGAAAAAGTAAATAAACTTATATTCAACACTTTAAGATAAATTATATATATATACAAAAACATAGTTTAAATGAAAACATAAGTTAAACACAATATGGTAAACAAATGAACTAAACAAATTAACTAAACAAAAAATTCAAACTTGTATATTACTTGGTACACACAATGAAGAAGTTTGGCTAAGATCATCGCTTATAGAATGAAATTCATAATAACAAAATAAATAAAAGTAAACGAATAGTTTGTAGGGGGGAGGCGTAGGAAAAATATTTTTTTTATTTTGTTTGTTGTGAAAAATTAGTGAATTTTACTGGTATTTATTGTATTTAAATCAAATCTTTTTAGCTTTAAATGAAATTGTTCTACCACCTCACAAGATACTATATCCTGAGGTAGTCTGTTCCACATAGCTTTTGCTCTGTGAAAAAATGCGCTGTGCCACTGACTGTTTTGAAAATCATGGTGACATTTTATTTTCAAATTATTTCCTCTTAGTTGATATTTATTTTGGGATAAACTAAAAAACTGGTTGAAAAAACTTTTATATTTGCCATTGATAATTTTGTAAAGAGTTAATAGATCAAATTCTCATCTTCTATATTCCAGTGATTCAACCACTAATTTAATCATTCTATCATTATATGATGTGTAAGATATGTTGCAACGAATACAATATGACAGAATTATTAAATTAAAATGAACTAAACTAAATTTCTATGTTTGATACACATGATTTTAATACTATTTAAAACACTCTTTAGAAATAACAAAAATGCTGAAAATAAAATAGAATAAAAAAATGTTTATGGTGTCAGAAAACCTAATATTTTACCATATCAATATTATTTAACTCTCAAAAAAAGTAATTTATAAATACTAATGGTAATTTTACATTGATATTTTTAGCTAAAACATAATGAACTGTTCTAATAATACGCAACTAAATGTCAAAAACTAGAAGCTAAGACTCTTATTTTAAAATTTTATATTTGAAAAATGTCATTAAAATAACTATACATCAAATAACTTAATTATTAGAAAATAATTACTTTTACAATACTGTAAATTACATAATGTGAAAAAACTTTGATTTAGGTTTATTGCAAAAATAGTAGACGGGGTTTAAAAGAAAACTTTTTATTAATAACTTAGAGTAAGGAATTTTCTTCTTATAAGATGATGGATAAATTATATTACATTATATTCAATAAGGATATCAAAATTTCAATAAAATATTTAAAAAAATGTTTTATTAGATATTATAACTTGGACATCAGAAAAAAAAAAAGTAAATATCTTAAAAATAATGAAAAAGATTAACAGGTTTTTTCAAAAAATATTATAAAGACTTAATAAACAAATACAATCCCAAAATTACAACTTTTCTAGAATCTGTAACAAAATAAAAAGGCAATTACTCTCAATTCAATTTAAGTGAGAACTATTTGAAACCTTATGAAAAAATTATTAAAAACAACTTTTGCTTTGAAATAAAATTATCACTACTTCAAAACTATAAAATAAACATAACATGTAAGAACTTTTCATCATTATGTATTAACTATAAGTAAATTCGAAAAAAAAACCTTTTATATATCTCTAATTCACCTATTATTCAAAGAAAAAATTCTCAAACAAACCTTGTACCATAAAAAATGCGTTTTGGGTCATTTGGTAATTCTGTACATAGTTTACCACCCTTGTAAGCTAAAACATTCAGTATTATAAGTTTATTCTAAAACTGAGTTTCGCAGTGGTATTGTCAAAATAAACATGGAAAATCACTGCGTATTTTTAGTAGTATTTTGAAAATTAAAAAACAAATTCTGCGTGAAAATTGTTTTTAAGTAAAGCTAATCAGTTTATTTTGGGTTATTATTATAAGTAAAGGAGATTAGTAAATTACTTAAACAAAATTAATGGTGAAAATTTAGAGTACAAAAAATTTACAGATATTACATCTTAGAGTAAAAAAAATAAATTTTTAGTACAAAAACATCAAAATAAGTACAACAGACATTACAAATTATGTAGATCACTTTGCTTTTGTTTTTCGAGTTTTTAAGTAAATATTTTGCTTGGTGTCTACATGTGTTTACGAGTTCGTTTCTTCTGTTGATACAGTTCCTTTTCACTTCTAGAATCGCTGGGGCTTCTTTAAAATAGTTTGCAGGTGTTTTTTTTTGTCGTCTGGATTTTAAAATTTGTTTGATTGTTCTCCAAAGTCTCTAATTTTCTTGATTTTTTACTTTTCTTTAAATTTGTGAATCTCTTTAGATAGTGCTTATATTTTAGATGGTTGTTCTTATCTTGGTCAATCTTAAATGTTGCTTTATGTACTGCGTCTATTCATTTGATTTAACATTCTTTTTGTTGTTTAAAAACTTAAGTTAGATGTTAGAATAAGCATCCTCCCATCGAAACAATGTTCCTCATCTTGAAAGGCCATAATAATGACTTCAACAGCAAAATGCAATAAAGATAAATAAACATAACAGGATCAGAAAATGAATTATTATCGAGAGAATATTCGACAATATAAACAAACAAATAAGAAGCAAAAAACATTTTAATCAATCGATGAGCTTTGATAAGGTACTAACATAGTTCAGAAAATTAGAAAAACGAAAATAAAAACTGCTTAAATTTGACATCGTCAATTTTAATCTTAGCATCAGTTAAAGTCTATCAAAAAATCAATAACCTTTTAAAAAATATACGAAAAGATAGAAAATCACGAAATCAAAGAAATAATGTATTCAATAAAATCCGTACTTTACCATCAAAAACAAGTTTGGATCAAAGCTAACCATATCTACAGCAGTAAACTATTTGTTGTTACCATGGGAGGAAAGCACAATGCTGAAATTTGCTAGTTAGTAGGTTTACACATATTAAATGACATAAAAAGTAAACTAAATGAAATAAAAATCGATATTTATAGAGATGATTATCATAATCAAGGTAAAAATACAGTCCAACAACGACAACAAAGTATATATAGGACTAATAGATCATTATAATAAAGTATATATAGGACTAATAGAATCAAATAAATAACTGCAGTGCATAAAACAACATTTGAGATTGACCAAGATAAGAAGAATCATCTAAAATGTAAGAAATCAACCGAACTATACAAAGAGATTCACAAATTAAAAGAAAAAAACCAAGAATAAAAAATTCTTTGGAGAATAATCAAACAAATACGAAAAACCAGACATAAAAAAGACAATTGCAAACTATGTTTAAGAGAAACCCTAGAAATTCTAGAAGAGAAAAAGAACTGTATCAACAGAAAAAACGAACCTTTTAACACATGTAGACATCAAGCAAAGTACTTACTTAATAACTGAAAAAAAAAACATCAGCAAATTGATCTATTTAATTTGTAATGTCTGTTGTATTTATTCTTATTTTTTCGCACCAAAACTTTCTTTTGTTACTCTAATAATAAACAATGAACTTAACCGCACGAACACCAACAACAGCATTCGAGAGAACCTACGACCGGTTTCGTCCTTTTTAGGACTGATCAGGCAGGCTTAGTCGCAAGAAACCGCTGTTGTAATTTTAACCGAGCAATGCACTGAAGCAACTGTTAGTGGGTTAAGTCCAAAAAACTGACAAATCGTCAAAATAGGCAAATCGTTCACAGCCAACGTCTAAGACACTGTCAGCTTAACGTGAGATTTTACTCTCTAATTTCGTGTTATCAGTTTTAGCCAGTATTTATTTTCGCCATTATTAACAAAGTTGAGATTTTTTATGTCATCGATGATAAACAATGAACTTTATTGGGCTTTTTTACTCTAAAATGTAATATCCATTAAATTTTTGTACTCTAAGTTTTCACCATTACTTATGTTTACGTAATCTACTAATCTATTTTACTTACATTAATTACAAAGAGCAAACTATTTAACTTTAATTAAAAGCAATTTTCACGCACAATTAGTTTTCTATTTTAGCCATATGCAGTGTTTTTAAAAGTTTGTTTTGACTGATGAGCACTGGTAGCAATACCACTGCGAAACTTTAGTTTTAGAATAAATTTAAAATACTGAATCTTTTTTATTTGAAGCTTTAAATATAGCAGAGTTATATTAGCTTTTTTTAGTGAATGAATTAAATAGGTCTAACTACAACAGAATAATAATTTTAGCTCCTAGTAAGCTAAAAGTATGTTTCCATGTGCATTAAAATTTGATATTTTCTGCCAGTATCTTGTTAAACTGCTATGTAATGTATCGGTATTTATAAAATAATATTTAAAATTAGCTTGTAAAAAGTCATATTATAAAGTTCTATGTAGACTTATCAAGTAATTGTACTTTTTCGAGGTTTTTAATTTTCAAAGCTTTATTTACAATTGAATTATTGAATATAGATTTATTAGGCACAGTAAAATAAATATATACTAAGTGTGACTCATGGTCATGAAAAGTAAAGCAAGGATTAAATACTTATGTATTTTATTTAAAAAAATATCTTGTTTTGAATAGATGAATAACTGATTTTGATATTTTCCTATATTTTTTGCCGTATACAAGAGTTGCCGAAATGCCTAAATACCAGGAAAAAAAGAGATATGAATAATATTTTAATTTTAGTTAGTATTTTGAAAACATGTCATGCTCGATTAGATGTGTGGCGATTTATTTATTGAAATACGGCAACTAAGCCTTACATTATCAAACATAGACAGTTTTAATAAAAATGGTTACTGCAGAAGATACTAAACATTACACATAATACTTTTTAAAAACTTTATTAACTTACTAAAGCTTTAAACATTAATTTAGAAAAAACTGATTTATGTTACGTTTTACATTTACAGCAGTAAGTAAAATAATATTTAACAAATTAGAAGTTGTAGTCATACAAAAACATAGGTATATCTTTTTTTTAATTAGTTTAAACTTAAAAAATAAGCTTATAATATGACAAAAATTTGGTTATAACGAAGCTATTTGTAAAATATAAAAATTTTAGAAATAGTTTTAATTAAAATTTTCAAAACTATTTTGTTTAGTTTAGTTTTTTACTAAAAAATATTCCCTGGTTTTACAGTTTACATAAGAAATAAAACCAAAATTGTTATAAAACTATTTCTAAGTTTTATCTACTAACACTTTGAGTTTTATATTTAATTTATAGTTACTATTGCAAAAAATAAGTAAAACTGAAAAAATTAAAGTAAACTTTTATTTGTAAACTACTTTTTTAGTATTATTTTTTATTAAGTTTAAAATTCTAAAAAACATCATGACTTTTTTCTTCAAGTATTTTTTTTTTCTTTGTTTGTAGGCTTTATAATCTAGGAGAAAAAAGAAATTTTAGTTTTTTAATTTAACTGTCAGTATCAACTCTAAAAAATCATAGTATGTTTCTACTTGTATAAATTAAAAACTTATTCTTATATACAATAATTGTACTTAAAAAAATTTAATTACAAACTACTTTTCCCTACATAGACTTTTTTTTGCATTCTAATGGTTTTATACAGCCTCGTTTTTAAATTTTTAAGTTGTTAGACACTAAATTAATCATTTTAAGAATATTTTACAATTCTTATTTGATTACCATCTTACTGCTTTTGCATTTAATTAAATATTAAATATTATAGAATAACTTAACTATAAAGCAAGTTGATCTGAGGAAAGTTTATATTTTCAAGATATAGCTCTATAACTTGCCACAGTGTGATTGCAATGATATTATATTTAGGACTTCCAAGATTAAGTTCAAGAACTAAAATTATTGTTATTATATTTTTTATTGTAAAGTTGTAGTTCAAATAATGTTTACTACTCATATTTGATTCTTGATTAAAATTCCAAGTAGTTAATTATTAGTTTAGTTTTGCAATGTTATAGTATGTTCATGTTAGATTTAGTTCTTGTGTAAAAGTTTTGACCACATTTAAAGTAATTTTTAAAGTATGATATTGTTTATTTTTAGTGTTTGATATGTTCTTTGATACAAAGTATAAGAACTTTAGTCTTTCATAGTTCTTTAGGTGTTATAGAATACCTTTCAGTTTCATTCAGTTCTAAGTTAAGTTTGAATTCCATTATTAATTTAATGTGGCTGTACATTAAACTGTAACCGTAATTGTGTTCTCAAGGTAAATATTTACCAGTCTTTTAGGTAACAGTTAATTAAAACCAGGACAGTGTTTAACCCAAAAATGTATCTTAAAGTATATAACATTTTTTTTTAAGACAGAATGTATCAAATTTTTCTCTCACATTCTTGTATATTTGACAATTTATTTCAAAGTCCTTTTTTTTTACAGTAGATAGAGAGAATTTTTACAACAAAGTTTGCATTTTATCTTTAAGAAACAATGATCACGTTCACCATTTGACTTTTTATAGCCCTTGATCTTTAAACAGAAAGACATAGCGGGTTAAAAATATCATCAGGCAATAAAAGTTCATATTAATAAATAAACCAATGTGGATTAAAATGTAAACAACCAAAGGTATTGTCCTAGTGAAGGTCCACGAAGTTAAAATACAACTGACAAATTAAGTCCAAAAAGTCGCTATAAAACTGACAATATATAAGTTAAAACAACTCCAATGAGTATTAACAATGTATAAGTACAAAAAGATAACAAAAAATGGTGACCAGTTTTGAGTCACAGTATATTGTGTAAAATTATGTAAGACTTTTATGTTTTAATAGCATTATAGAAAAAGGCTGTGTTTATTAGTAACTAAAACAGCAACGACCAGTAACATGTTAAAAAGTTTTAGGATTTTGTATCAAAAAGGTTTGCATAGGCATGATAATAGAGTGATACTTTAAGTTAAAAAAATTTTCCCTTATAATACTGATGTAACTATTTTGCATAGTTATTTCATAATTTTTGTTAATTAGATTTTCTTGAAATATTTTAGAGTAATTTAAATGCTAACAATTTTTTAAATTGAAAAGCTGATATACATTTCTATTTTCATATTACTGACAACCTAAATATTTCCTATTCAACCCGTTTTAAACCTAGTTTATAATTTTGTATGTTTTTTAAATATTTTTTTCCGTTGTTACTTTAAAGAAGTAGAGGAAGTTGCACTGTTTGGCTTTTAATCACCATTCTTTTAGCAAAAAGTAAGAAGGAGAGTCAAAATAGATTCTCTTCGAGCAAAAAGAGAGAGGAGGGTAGAGTGATACTCTCTCTGAAATTGGCAGTAAGAACAAGTGTAATATAATGTAATTTTTACTGTTGTTCCATTTAGTTGATCATCAAATATTATAAAATCAGTCAACCAGAAAGCAAGTTAATCTGAAGAAAGCTTACATTTTTAAGATAGAGTTGTAGAAACCTGCCACAATGTGATTGCAGTGATATTCTAGTAAATACTTTAACGATTGAGTTCCAGAACTACACTTATTTAATATTGTACTTTTTATTTTAAAGATCTATTTTATTAAATAATAGTTACTGTAATAAATTTATTGATTTGAACCCATATTAATTAAATATTGATTTAGTTTTACATAGTTAAAGTATATTCCTGGTAGATTCATTTCCTGTGTAACAGGTTTGACAACACTTAAAGTACTTTCTAAGTGTGATTTTCTTCTTTTTAAAGTGTTTGATATGTTCTTTAATACAAGATATAGCTTTTTTATCATTTAGTTCAAAATTTTATAGTTATGTTTAGTATGGTTGTACAATCTCGTATAAAATTACAAGGTTTCATATAAATATAGATATGTCTCGCTTTGTACACAAATATTTTTTTGACTTGTGGTAATTTCAAGTTAGTAACCTAATCAAGTTTATTACAACCGACAAGTACAAATTAAAATTCTAAATAAATTTTGGTGAATATTGATTTTATGTGTTTACAAAACTGCTGAATTTTTATACTTAATCCTAATAAAAAAACTCAAATATTTGTTTTTATAAGTCTTGTTAAATCAAGTTAATTAGCAAATTTTTTGATAATAAAATATTAAATTTCACACAGAAACTATTTAAATTTAGAGTATGGAAAACAGTTACAAACAAGATGAGTTTAAAGTTCTTGAAGAACACAAAAATTCTCGAGTCGAATTTCTAAGCGCGACAAAACTTAACGACATAAGTCTAAGTAGTAAGGAACGAGTCTCATTAAGCGACTTTAAGCAAGGTGATATAGGAAATTGCGCGTTGATAGCTGTACTAGCTGCTATTTCACAACGACCAGAGTTTTTATCTGAAATTGCTCCAAGGATTGAACATACAAGTGAAGGTATGAAACTTCACTTTAAAATGTTTAACAAAGCAGAGCAAATTATGGTTACAATAGATGACAAACTTCCTTTCATAAAACCTGGTTTTATCGGACGTTTGTTTGGTATAAGACCGTCTTTAATTTATGCAAAATCTGCAAATGATGATAACTTCTTTTTAGCTTCGTTGTTTGAAAAAGCTGTAGTCAAGCTAGTTTGCAATAACAATTACACCGACTGTGAAGCTATATTTGAAAACTTTGTATTTTCATTATTCAGTGACTGCATGATAAGCAGTTATGTTAGTGATAAAACAGATTCAAAACAAAATTTAATAGATTATCTAAAACAAGAAATTGATAATAAGAGTTCAGTTGTTCTAGGTATACACCCTGATCTCATATACCGACCAGATTATATTGATGAATTTGGACATGCTTATGTTGTGATGGACTATAACTTGGAACACAAAGCCATTAAGCTTTATAATCCTTGTTTTGCATCTTACTATTATACAAACTTGCCTCTTTCAATTACTAAAACCGCTGATATGAAAAAAGGGGAACGATGGATTACTTTAGACCAACTTGAAAAAAGAATAGTAGATGTCAATTCTTTGTGTTCAAAAATTATGTACAAATCAATTTTCAAAATCAAAAAAAATTTAAAACAGATTAACTATAACAGGCACCTTTCTAAAGTAACGTATGCTTGCAAAGTTGATATTAAACAACCCTCAACATTTATAATAAATATTTTTTCATATACTCATCAAGCCGAAGAATTTACATTAAATGTATATACTGCTGATAAGGAAAAACAAAATGTTAAATTTAGTGATGAAATACCTTATTTACATCTTAATAACTATTACAACCAAGTGAGAAGCTTTTATTTTAAGACGTTTAAACTACAAGCAAACCAATACATTTTCGAGTTAGAAATTGAATTCAAAAAAGTAAATACTAAAAATGTTGATCTGTTGATGAAGATAGGTTCTGTATCGGAGTGTTCTTTTAAAGAAATTGTAGTAGAAAGCAAAGAGTGATGGCAGTGCGAAGAAGTATTATATTTGCAACTATTAATAAATGTTTCTTTATCTACAAAACTTTAAGTAAATTTATTACACTAATGTTTGTATTCCTGTTAGCTCACATTATTAATTAAATTATTATTATTAAATTAACAATTAAATTTCGTTGTTTTATTATATAGTTTATTGAAATTTAAAGAGTAATTTATTCATGAATAAAATAACTAAATAACATAGTCGATTTCGTTATAAATTAAAATTCGTTTATAAATGAATATAAAAGTATCCGTTATTAATTTTTTTCGAGTAATTATCATTGAGTTGATGATCCTAATTAAATTTATGTTTTAAATTTATTAATCGTTAACTACTTTAATAACATAAGTAAATGTTTAATTTTTAATTCAAAGATTTAGTTGATTATACTATACAGTAAAAACTTAGTTTTTACAATATAAACTAATAAAAAGTAACTTAAACTATTTCTTGTTGCAAATCACATAAACAAAGGTTAAATAAGAATACAGTTTCTTTATTCATTAAAACTGTTTATTTAAGTTTGAAAAAAAAATTACTAATAAAATTTTATAGCTTTTTAACCTGAGCATATCGACAGCATGTTAAAGAATAATAAAAATGGCGATCAGGTTTAGTTTTTCAAATCCGTACAATCTTTACTAAACTAATCAGTTTAACAGTTTTTATTAGATCGAGTTTAACAATAAAATATTTAACTTAAGGCTAAATTAATGATCTTACTTAGCAATGTACAATTTTGTTTTTAACTTTTTTTTGGCAAAATTATTTTTCTTTTATTTTTTTAATTAAAAAATTTGTTTTAAAAAATATTACAATAACTACTAAAAGCACAACAAAAGTAAAATTTAAAGACTTATTGTGTAGAAAAAAAAAATTTTCAAATTTTAAACTAATTGACTTTAAAAATGTTTTAGTAACATTATTTATAATTTCAGTATATTTATTTTTTTTAGTAAAATGCATTTTCTTTTATGAAATGTGTTTAAAATTTTCAAACTCATAAGTGTTTTTTTTGTTATTGTCATTTATACTAACTAAATAAAGCAACTTAATACCCACGTGGTATATCCAGCCGAAAGATTCTTGCCTAGACTGAATTTTTATGTTAGAAATTGGAGCAGGGCTCCAAAAATTTTTTCTAAAGGACCTTATTGATGAAATTTAAAGTCCGTCGCCCCCTCCAACATGGCGTCTCAAAATTATACTTTGCACATGTTTATTAATTTAAAAATGAATTAGTGCATTCTAATAATTACAGCGTCTCGCCACTGTTACTTAAACGCTATAATTTAGATTTTTTCAAACAGACTCATGCAAAATTCCAGACGTTCCTAATTTTTAAACGCTAACTATTAAATCTGGTTTTACTAAATAATTTTACTAACTACAAATCTAAATAATTGCTAATCTATAAATTTTTTTTTTAAATAAAAGCTATTCTATTACAATTAAAACTTGAAAAAAGACAATTTATGTGAGGTAAGCAAATTAAATTAAGATACAAACTGTTCCTCAAATATGTTATTTAGAAATAGAAACAATAGTAAAGGACATTTTGATAACATTTATATTGGTTGTAAAATAAAAATTGCAAAAATATTAATTTTCGTTGAACAAAAAAAAAGAACTCAATAATATTTGATCAAATGACCTAGTGTTTGAAAAAACCTCTCGGTTATCGAGTCGTACACTACTTGGATACAGTTTAACGTCTTTTACAGGACTATGATATGATTGGTTTATTTAAAAAAAAAATAAAACAAAATTTAATTATAAAACTAGATGACACATTTCTCTAGTGAGGCAACTGCTAGTTAGGTTTTTGATTGCTAAATTATTTAGATATGTATCTGAAGACTGATTGATGTGTTTAGTTGGTTGATGAAAACTGTTAATTTGTACTTAATTTATAAATCTAGCTATTTTGAATATAAAATTAATTTAACACTACTAGAAAAAACTAGTTTAATAGAATTGGGTTGCCATTATTAAAACAAAATCATCATGAGTGATAAAAATTGTTTTAGTTATTGTTTGAAAAAAAAACAGCTAAAATTCGAAAAAGTAATGAAATAAAGTATAAAAATAAGACAAGACTTTAATGATGTGACAATAAAAGAAATTTAGAATAAAACTTTTAAGTTTAACCTAGCTTAAATTGTTAACTAATTTAAAAACATTTGAGGTGGTCTGATTGTGTGGCAACCATGCTAAAAGCTTAACTAGAGTTTTGGTAAACGACCCTAATTTTTAGAAAATTCTAAGTCTCTATTCTAAAGTATATAAATATAAAAAATATCAATAAACATTCTTTGTTATCTTAAATATCACTGTGAAGATCATTTTAGTTAAGTGAAAAAAAAATTAAATCTGATTTAATTTGTGTTTGAAAATACATAATTAAAAAAATTAATAACTGTTTTTGACATTTCAACCAGTAAACTAAAGCGTGTTTTGAAAAACAACTTATGTTTGCTAAGAATATTTTATGCTTTTAATGAATATTATATATATAATGATAGTAGTATTTAGTAATTTTCGTGTTTGTTAAATTCTTGCTTTTGTGAACTTTTTTTTTTAATTTTTAAGCAATTTTTTGAACATTTAGGTTTTTTTCACTAAATAATGGTTTATAAAGCAATATTAGTTTTTAGTAGCGTTAGTTATCTAGTTTTATTCAGCAAAACTCTTGTATTCTTTCAGCAGAATTATGTTCTCTATCATATTTTTGTTTTAATAATTACTATACTAGAAAGTCGGTACTCTACGAGCAAAAACTTTGTCGCACAAGAAAAAAATAAATAACATCTTTTGGTGATGTAGCGCAAGGATCGTTTATCGGTGTAGAGTTAGGCGGGCTAGTATGACACTTATTATTAGACAGTTCAAAAAATGCTTTCAAGTTAGATGTTAAACGATTATAAATAAATAATAAGTGCACATGAAACGATAAAGAAATGACTTTAAATTTTAAGCACAAATATAAAAGACAAATTTTTTTATTACCATTTTTATTGGGTACAATAAATGAAGATTACTATATAATTTGTTTTTATTTATATTCCAGTGAACTTGTTTCACTAGGATCCTTTTTAGCAAACGACTTAATCTAAATCGAAATATGTCGTGAAACAAACTCCAGTTATAAAAAATGTTTAATCATACATTTATGTTTCGACAAGCTTGTCTCACGGCATATGCTTCGACCCTGTAAGACTTTTTAAGAATTTTTTTCGTATTCAATACGAACGTACCACCTTGTAACTTGCCTATTTGATCAATTTTATTTTAATAAACTGTTTTGTTTTACGATGACGTTTGGCAAAGCGTTATAATGGGTAATTTTTGTTTATCTTAAGTTATAAAAAAATACGTGTTAGTTGTCTTTTTATTTTATATGTGTAATCTTTTATATAAGTTAAATAAAGTCTTTAAATTTTTCGATTTGTTATGTCCAGTAAGCTTTAAGTTAAAAAAGTCTAGTTTTTTACTCCTCAAAATTAAACTACATTTTGTAGATTAGGTGTAAATTTGGTAGCTACACTCCAAAAAGATGTAAATCTAATATTAACTTTCAAAAAAAGGTTAGAACATGAAGATAAGGTTAAGAACCCCTGCTGTAGTAAATTATATTGACAATATGCCGTAGTGGGAATTTTAAACAGTTTAGTAAAATACCAAGCAACATAACACTTTAAATAAAAGGCAGTATTTATATAAAACTTGTTTAACTGAACTGGTTAATTATTTCTAATTTTTTTATTTGCACAGTGAATTTTTAACAGTAGGTTATGATAATTTTATACCATTAAAGTTACATATGCTTATTAAAAATCAATGCTCACATTTACTTTTTGCCCTTTTTTAAAAAGCCCTTGAGATTTAACCATAGCTAGAAAGAAATAGGGAGTTAAAAATCAATTAGCGATAGGGTTTTATTATAAACAAAACATCGTAGATAGCAATATTGAATAAAATACTATAGCGAGATTAAAAAATAAATTACAAAGAGTATTGTCACAATTTAACTTATACTAAGTCACCAAATCTTTACGTAGTATAAGCCCAATTATATATAAAGTTTTAGCAAAACATAAGCCTAAGTAAGTCACAATAGTTTCGGCAACATAAAAGCCTGAGTAAGTCACAATAGTTTCGGCAACATAAAAGCCTGAGTAAGTCACAATAGTTTCGGCAACATAAAAGCCTGAGTAAGTCGGTTGGTAAACCAGAAAAACTTACAGTGAGTACTAACACTTTTTTTGTAATCTCTTAAGTCTTGATAGCATGATAAAAAAAGACCGTGTTTATTAATAACTAAGAAAAATGATACCAATAAAGTTGTTAGGTATTTGTATCATAGGGGATAGGTATGGCAACTGAGTGTGTTTTAGATTCTTTTTATTACATATCTACACATTTTCTTTATTTAAAGGTTGATATATAAATATCAAAATTGAAAACAATTAACAGTCAAAAAAAAAAGCACAAACATTTTTTATAATTTTGTTTTAATTATTTCGTTAAAACAATCTCAACGAACACTAATAAAAATCAGCATTCATACCATACTATTTATACAAAAATGATTTTAAACAACAACAAAAAACAAAGACGGGCATAAACTTATAAATCAATAATTGCATTATAATATGTGCTGACGAATTTAAATAGATTTTTGAAAGTATTTCAGTTTGTTACATTTATAAAAACAACAGTTCCGCTAAAATTAAAGTTCTTTATTATCATAGATTGTTTTTATATTAACTTCAGTAATTCTCTTAGGTAAAAAAAAACTAAGAAGTAGGTTTGAGAAAAATATTTTTATTAGTACATTTGCAAAATTTAATAATTTTATGCAACTACGTAAAATAATTGTTCTTATTCAGCCTGCACTATAACATTTTTTTCAAATTTTATAGAGTTTAACATCGTAAATCAATTCCAAACTTAGTTATATAACGTAATTACTTATATACACTAAATAAAATAAAAAAACTTAACAGTTGTTTTGTTTAAATTTTAAGTTTACACTAACATTTGAAATTCAACATCATTATTTCTAGTGTAGAAACTTTTTAAAGGTGCAAGTTACATTAACGCACCTACTAATGATTGTTTTACATGAATAATTTCAATTTCTAAATTGCGCTGAGCTGTTCTGCAAAAGGCAATGATTTAGAATGATAGTTAATATCAAAATTTAAATTTTAAGCTTTTAAGACTCATCGTTAATCAGGAGCATCAAATAAAACTTGTAATTAGAAATTATAAAAACAATAACAAAACTCTAGACTAAAGAACTTTAAATAACTAAAGTTTAACCAAGTTTTATTTTTATAATAATTATGTATACAGGGTTGGTAAAATATATTTAGATTTAATAATCAGAGTAAGGCGTTCTCTTCTAAATAGCCGGTAAATTTTTATAAAATGTGATTTTTTTGAAAAAAGTTCCAAATTGAACATGAAGATGATAATGTAGTACTATTATTTAGAACACATACTTTATTTGTTTTTCATTAAAAATTTGATTATAGAATGTTTATTTTTTATGAAATAAGTAAACTAAAAACATTTAAACGAATGAAAGATCAATGTTTTTATTCACAAAATATCTTTAAGACTAATAAAACAGATACAAACCTATAAAAAAACTTGTCTAAATGAAGACAAAAATACAGATAATTTATGGGCAACTAAATTGTAAATATTTGCAACTTTATATAGAAATTATAAAAAGCATATTTTGCTTTGAAGTTAAATAAACACTAAACAAGTAATAAGATGTCTGCAAGTATAACAAAAGCTCAAAAATATATGTCTATTTGTAAATTCATAAATTTATTTACACTAACAGATTAAAATTATATTTTTCTAGGCAAAAAATCATTTTAACCTTAGCAAATATAATTTTTGTTTTAGATTGCTATACAAATAATATTTGAGAAAATGTTTGAGCAACATATTTAAACTAAACTTATTAATAATTTAATAAAACGGTTCTCTGCAAGTTTGACACGAATTGCTTATTTCAAACCATTTATCAGCACATATTTTGCACAACACATGGTTGCAATCAAGTCTTACCATCATTCTTCCAACTTGAAGATCGTCCATGCAACAATCACATCTTTCTCCATTGAAACTTTTATCAGCTTTGAAATGATGAAATTGTCTAATTCTAGCTGGTGTCAGTCCAACAGAAAATTCTTGAGCTTCTAAAAAGTCTTTTGTTTCATTTTTAAGTACAATCAATTCGGCAGACCACTGTTTACGACTATCAATATCTTGTATTATTTCATTTTGAGTACTTGCACTATTTGATGGTTCTAATTGTTTTTCTAGCAATCTTATATACTTATTATTAATAGAAACTAATTTTTCTATATTCCAAACTATGACTTTAAATAAATTTATCAGTTTCCGGCCCAGTTTAATTGATTGCTGGTTTCTGTCGTTGTTTCTTCTTAAACGATCTATTTGCGCTTTTAGATCCTCAGTTTGTTTTGCTTCTCTCACCTGAAGACAAATTTTCTGTTCCAATTTGATGGTGCTTATTGCCTAAAATAATATAAAAGCAGTTAAATCTTAATTTTTTTGCAATTTTTTATCATAATGAATATTTAATATTTAATTGTTTATAAACACATGCTAAGTATTTAAATTATTGGTAGTTTTTATTTAAAACAAGATATACATTTTACCTGTTGTTGTAATAAACTTTCACCGTTTTGATTGTTCATTTTAGCTGGGTATATTTACAAAAAGCTGCAGTAATATTTTTATAAATTTGTGTTTGCAATACACCTCTACTATGGATATAAAAATTTTGGTATATTTCATAATTACTAACAATTTATTTTTTTAGTTTAGTTAGTACTTATTTTCTGATTAATCAGACACTGCAAATATACAAAGTTTAGTAAAACTTACAATTAGCAAGTAAAACTTTGTTTATTTATTAAGATAACAATTAACAGTTTTCAGTGTACAATAATAGTATGTAGTAACAAAATGGTTAAGCACAACCAAACTATTATTTGTGTCAAGTTTAATTTCCTATCAAAACTATCCTATAAAAATATCTAATTTATTTGCGAAAATTTATCGAAAACAATTTATGTTAGAACAAGATTGGTATAAAATAATTATAAATATTCATTATTCTCACCTTAAAACAAATTATTTTATTATTATTAGTAGCTACCTGTTCTCTCTCCTATTTAAATCCTAACTTATTTTTTCTAAGGCACTTTAACAATAGAGTTTAAAATGACAATGCAATTTCGTTATTCAATTTTATAAAAGGTTGATGTTAAAAGAGTAATTTATCAATTGTTAAAAGATAACAAAACAGTATTATTGATTTTAAAATAAATTAAAACGTAAGTATAACTGATAATAAAATGTCATTAGTTTAATTTTGTAGTAATTATCAGTAGGTGAATGATGCTAATTAAAAAAGTATTTTAAATTTAATAACTATTAACTATTTAAAAAAAGTCAATTTTAAATTCTAATGTGTTCGTTGAATATATTTATTCTTGAAAAGTTTTTTTTTTACTAGGAAACTAATAAATAGTAACTTTAAATATTTATTTACGCTAATAATATAAGTAAAGATTAAATAAGTATACAGTTTATTTTTGTTTATTAAAACTGTTTATTTAAGTGAGAAGAATATTTTCTATTAACCTGAGCACATCGACAGCATGTTAAAACAAAATACAAAATAGTGCTCTAGATTAAATTTTACAAATCCGTTTAAACTCTACAAAATAAATCAGTTAAAAATTTCTTTTAGATCGACTTTCGGTATAAAAGACTTCACTTAAACTTAATTTATTAAGTCTTACTTAGCATTTTACATTTTTTATATTATACCCTTTTTTGCAGAAGTCTTTTTCGGACAAGTTTTTGTCTTTATAAAGTAAACTGATACTTTTTTTATAAAAAAATTATTATTCAAGTAATATTACAATATTTACTCGAAAGCACAACTTAAGAATTATTCATAGATTGTTGATGTATATCATTTAAATAAAACTTTTAGATTTTCAACTAATTGACTTTTAAAAATATCTTATTAGAATTTTTTTTATATACTTTATACTCATTCGTTGTAACGAACTAACTTTTTCTAATGAAACGTACTTAAAATGTTACAACTTTAATTTTTTTTTTTGTCTTTGATACTTATACTAACTAAATAATGCAAATTACTACCCACAAGATATATCTAGTTAAAAAATGCTCGCCTAGACTTGTTTTTATTTAAAAAATTACAGTTTCAAAAATAATTAACCTTTTTTAATAGCAAGTATATTGAAGTTTTCTTACACAACAGTACTACATAATAGTGTGTAGTAGTATTTGAATTTATTAAAGTTTCGCTTCTGTAAAGCTATTTTTGATTTTGTAGTTAATATATGCAAAGTTATATGACCTGCAAATATAAAACACCAATACAAAATACATGTCATTTTCTTCTTTGACATTAAATTTTTCGATGATTTTTTTCGTTATAAATAAAACGTGGTTGTTAAAAGTTTGCTAGTTTAATTAATGCATCAGAAATAAAAACCAACAGTTTTAACAAAAACTATTTAGAAGTATATTGTGATAAATATTATTAATTATAGCGCAATGTTCTAACACTAACTAGTGCTTAGTTTAGTTAGATAAAATGTTAAATGCAACTTAGATATAAAACATCTATAATTTCTAGCAGCAGTTATAATTTAGTTTAACTATTTACTTCAAAAAGCTCTAATTAAGACTAAAAGTTAATAAAATAATATTACTTACCATTTAACAAATTGAAAATAAATACTATTTACACTTGTTATAGACATATCGAACTGAAATATTAACAACTATAAAATTATTATATTTTTAAATGTCATATAAAATACTAGATATACCACAACTGACAAATCTAATCAAATGTTTTTATAAATAATTGTAATAAAACTGTTTAATACTTTTTATGTACAAATATAGTAATAAAAATTTTTGTTTAATAATTAAAAATTGATTAATTTTCAAAACATTAAAACTAGTTTATACGATTTAAATTTAATGTTATAACAGGAATATAGATATTGTGTGTATGTTGTAGTACAAAATTGCTTTTTAAACGACAATTAATTTAGTCAGAAATTTGTATAAAAGAAAAATATTAAAATTCTCACAGAAAATATAAAGTTAAGCAGTGAAAAATTTTCAACAAGAAAAAATTAAATTATTTGAAATATATGAAGAGTACATAAACATTACAAGCACTTTAAAAATTTACGAAAATGATTGACTAAAAAGGACTATGTCTCATCAATTAACTTTAAGCAAGGTTTTATATGATGAACATGATGAGCCTTGTGCGACGAAATATGAACAATATTACTCGCAAAATAAATAAATTTGCTGCTGAAATGCTTAGTGATTAAAATCAATAATTTAGAATGTTGTGAAGATTTAAAAATTTAAACTATTTATTTTATAACACCACCCTAGTATTTGTTATTTTACATTTCACGCTTTCATATGAGAATTAAAAATATTTACATGTATAAACTAGTAATCAAGTAATTTAACAGTATTTATACTTAATTAAGTAAAGAACTGTTTTATAAAGTTTTAATTCGAAATCTTAATTTTATTTTACTTTTTATATGTATATAAAAATGCAAAGTTTGAATAAGACTAACTACATAAAATCTAATAAGACAACTTATATGATTTATTGTTAATTAGTAACTAGTTTTAAAAAGTTTAATAAAAAAAATTACAGTCAAGCAAAAGCAAGTGATTTATATAAAGCATTTTTTACAGTGGTTTATATAAAGCAATTTTCACACAAGAGACATACTTTTATACTTCTTGTAATTTCCATCACTTGGTTTTACAATTAATATTTAGTATTTCTTAAATTATATTGAGTTTTTTATACTATACTAATATACCAACAAAATATACGTACTAAAACTTTATTTGTTTTAGCTCTTTTTAAAGGTACACCTTTGTAAAATCTTAACTTTAGAAAGTTTTTATTGTCATAAAAGAGTAGTCTTTAAATTTCTAATATTTTAATTAAATTTATTTTTGCAGTTCTGAATTTTTCGTAAATTTATACTTTAAACTAATTTATATTACTACGTTTTCAGTAATTGCAGCTCAAATATGTTATAGGTTTTAGATTAGTAAACAATTTTAAATACACAATCATTTGAGCAAGAAAAATACAAATACAACCCTTTGGATAAAATGCACTAGATATATATTTAAATAGAAATCATCTACAATAATTGAAAAAAAATTAAGAAAAATTGGACGTTATTGGTTATTTTTTAGACATTTTTAACAAATTTGCGCAACATTTTATGTTTATTAATCTAAAAATTCACAATTGTTTCAAACATAATGTAGCTTATCTGTAATGTTTTCAGAATTTAAACTTAACTAACAGCAATTTTTTAATTTTTTGCACTTAAAAAATTAACTAAAAAAGCCTACGGTTGTTTTAAATACTTGTAACATCGATAAAATAGGATAAGATAAGTTAAGATATTACTTAAAATACTAAAGTGTTTTTTAATCATTATAAATAGAAAGTAATAAGTATCAGTTATCGTAAAAATTGTAAAAAAAGAACTGTAACAGACTGTTTTCTACTAAATCATTTAAAACAAATGTAATAAAGAGTTACCTCTTTGTATATAAAAAATAAAAAGTATTTTTAATGTATTACATTAATTAAACTTTTTTTTTAATAAACTTTAATAAATTTCTATGTTGATTTTAAATATTTTTACTAAATGTTTGTAAGTTTGTTAAGATTAGTTTAGTTAAAAGTACTAAACTTTTTATTTAAGATATTTCATTCAAAAAATATTTAGTTTTCTATATGATTTTTATATCAATATAATTTTGATAAAATTTTCCTACTTGTTTTAAAAGACAGAAAATAATAGAATAATACTTAAAAACATAAGTTTTTAGACGCTCAATAGTTTTAATTTTTACTTAAGCACTTTTACACTTTACTTCATTCATTTTAATTTTTAAAGAAAAAAAGTGTG